>NC_049217.1:23134632-23322132 GCF_013347855.1 Anguilla anguilla
TCCACAGGTTACACAACCCTCTACATTGTGAAGGTAGCAAGACTTGGAAGTAGGCAAGTCAGCAGCGTGTTAAGTCAACAGAATTTCCATCTGGTATTGTTGTAATGGCAGGCATTTAACGGAGGGAGAAATTTGGAGTGGATAGGAAGAGTGGACAGGATGTGAGATCAGTGGCAGTGCAGAGCAAGGGGCGGGCCAGGCTCAAAACGTGAGGCCGTTCTGCGTGATGGTTCCTACGGCGGCTTTTAGGGGGTGTCCCGGTGTACGCTTGACACCCTGGAGCTTGGTGGCGGGGACACCCTGCAGTCCCGTCTGTGCGAATTATCCCTGCGATTACCCAGAATCCTCACAGGAAAATATATCTGAATGCGCCGCCCATTCCTCTATGAAAGAGAATCGGAGAGATGCCAGAGAGAGAGAGAGAGAGAGAGAGAGAGCGTGCGTAAATCTGGGTCACCAGAAAGGGCTTCTGCTGATTTCAGCATCTGGGCACCGATCCATACCTTTTGTTCTTTTGCATTTCATTAACAGCTGAACACAATAACACAACGTCTAACGGGCAAGTTGCACAAGACAGGAAGCTGAGCTGCGCGGCCTGTGCTAATGAGCAATTTCATTAATCATTACTGAGTGAAGAAAAAAAAAAAGAACGCATCACCTGATCGTGGGACTCACTTTTGTGAAGAAACACTTTTTTCAGTTTTTCTACAAATGTTTTTTGAGTAGAGGAACGGCCGCTGTTCTTGCGGGCCCACAATAGACAGCTTTGGTGGTGGCGAAACTGGACCCTGTGTCAGATTTATAATATTTGAGTTCTGTAAATGAAATTGATGTTGACAGAACCTGATCTTCTGACATGTGATCCCTTCTGTTGCTCTCTCTGCTTTCTATCTGTCTAAATAAAGCAATAAAAAATGACTATCCACTCCCCTTTTAATATAATTTTTTTTTTTTTACCGTTACAGTTAAAGGAAAGATATACAAAACAGCACAGTGTGATTATAACTCTTGTGGCTTAAATTGCAAGCACTGAAGTATTAATGAATTATCCACTCATTGCTGAGAGTACATTTATTATTAACATTTCCTCTGCAGGCACTTTGCTCGAGGAAAAAAAATGGATCACCTAACCTTTTCCATGTCGTTAAAAAAAAAACAAACAAACAAAAAAACAATTATCAGAACATAATGTAAATGTTCACAGTGTTGGGTTAAAAATTGGCCTCATTAGTCCAGCAACAGGAACGGGAACACCGTGGAGCTTCTGTGAACGTTCCAGCAGAACAGTTGACCCTCCACCTTAATCACCTCCTTTGTCGTAGCGTAATACCAAACATATCCATTTACACTGTCCCTGTTCCATATTCTAAACCATATGTCTCACACATTTGTACTTCTATTATTTCACCCCACAAGCCGTATATATACATAACAGTCACACACACGGATATGTGAGTCACAAATCAGATTTATTTTTAAATGTGGACTTAGGGCTGCACCTTTAGCACTGTTAGGCTATTATTAAGATATGGGCATTTTGCTGGTCTTACTGTTTCACCTCGCAGACTTAAAAGCTCACTGACAGAGCCCAAATACACTTTTGAGAACAGCTCAGGGGCCTCAGTTACAGAACGATCAATTTCGATCTGCAGTATGACTTGCGCAGAAAATCACATATACGTTATTTATAAAACCTTACTTTGACGTGGAAATGATCTTATCTCTATGCAAAGTCTTGACTTGACTTAAGTGATTTTCCTGCTGGCTATGTAGGGGTATTGCAGTTTGGGATGCATATGCGTCCAAGCCTGTGGTGAACTTTGCATTAGCTTTAAGAATAATTTGTTCACTGCAGTGGCAACACACTACCAAGCTACCTGTTTGGCTTTGTTTGTCAACCCACCATTTAGTTTACCGAATAATACGTGTTGCCTGTCTTCAATCTCCTCTACCATCGCCGTGATCTCGTCTTCCAAAAAGTTTGCTTTTCTCTTTTGGTCCATGGCTATTCCTGACTAAACCCTCATTTGTGCTAGCATTATATAAGGGGAAATCGCTGGTTGTAAGGCACGTTCAGGTGCCGTCAATTTTAAGTTAATTTGAGATTTATAGGTCACAGGTGCGTAAGTTACAAATGGGCTTCATAGAACCTGCGTAAGCAAGGTTTTTTATGCTCAGTATCTTTTTGAAATCGAATATAAGCACACTGTCGGAAACGATCTTAAGACTAAGTTCAAGTATAAATCTAAGAGCATTTTTATAAACGAGGCCCCAGAACACTAAGCCTGCTCATTCACACTCAGCCAGTGGGCCACTGTGACCTGTATTCAATCAGTCAACATTTGTCATGAACTTTGAAGTAAATGCAAGCGCCACCCTTTTTCTTGACAAACTCAGTTCAGTCAGAATTTGTTTTGTTGGTTGCCAAACTCGCCAAACGCAAACGTTGACTTAGTGCCAGCCTCAGTTTACCATTGGATTAAAGGGGAGTTTATGAGAAAGGACGTGGAAGGCACTCCACATGCGCATTCTCATCATCATTGTGTTGCGTTCGCATCAAGTCTGACCACCGATGTGATAATGGGCCGGGCTCAACCGGATGCTCTTCGGGCCAAAGGTCGAGTCCGATTCCACTGGGACCCGCCGTTTTGTTTGTTCCGCTTCTTTTTGCAACTTCCGTTTTTTTTTGTTTCTCTCTCCCCCTTTCCGCAAGGCTGCTCGGCGTCCGCTCGCTAACCGCATGAGTGAGAACGAACGCGCTCGCTCAAATTTAGCGAGATTGCGCTGAACTCTGCTATGCCCAAGGTTAAAATTCCCTCCCCACCACCACCCCCCCATCACCCGTACAGAGCATTCCTCGCGCTGGAAACCGCTGTCAGGCATTTATCTGGCTTTGACGCATGGGGGGGGGGGGGGGGGGGGGGGGGGGGGTTGGGGGGAGGGGAGATGGCACGTCTCCAAACCACCGGTCCGGTGCACCGGCCTATCGCGTGGAAGAGCAAACTCCTGAAAATTGGTAATTTCATCCTCTTACGTAACCGTTTGGTTACTTAGGCCCGATTCCAAGAGCCCTGTCTTAAGATCTCTCCCCCTGGTCACCCACACGCGCTGAGAACACAAAGAGAGCCCACAGCTGAGACAGTTTACTGACGTCATGAGAGGCAAGGGCCTGCTTGTGCTCGGCTGTGCTGGAGCTGTGTGAACGTCAAAATATTCCCATCTAGAATCTGGTCGAGCAAAGATCGGCAGATTTCTACGGGAGGGCTTCAGTTATATATGATTGTGTTTATGTGTGCATGTTACGTGTGTCTTAATTGCTTATTGGGAATACAATCTGTGTATATTCAAAATGGTTGGACTCAACGCGATATCTTATCTCTGCCGGTTCTTTTTGTTGGCTTGTGTGAGAACGTGAGGGAGTTTGAGCGCTTCTCAGCGTCAGTGTCTGTTCACATCAGTGATGTGTTGTCTCTATGGCCAGATGGCAGCGTAATGTGGACGTGATGCAAAACTGTGGTGAAAAACAAGGGAAAGAGAAGAGCAGGAGTGGGCAGATGTCTCAGAGGCTTATTTTGGGGGGACGTCCCCAAGGCTTTTCCCTAGCATCATGAGGTCACGTGCTGGGAGGGACGCGCATTCCAACGCTGCCGAACTTGCCAAGCCACAATGGCCGCTCGCATTCTGAATAGACATTGACCTCCAGCCCCCTTTTCTTAGCTTCTGTATTTTCGTGTCCTGAATCAGCTGTGGAGACTACCCTCCTTTCCCACACCCCCACGCCCCAGCCCCCACCCAGACCCCGACACTGCATGTCTGTGATAAATTGCACACTTCTACACAGTGGCTCTTCGGAAGATCTGGTGAGTTCAAATCTGAATGACAATCACTATGACTGCCGGGGTCAGGGGGTCATGTTGCTGAGCAACCAAAGGGTGCAGGGATGCTTTGTATTATTGCTGCATGCTAAGCCACTGCTGAATGGGAATCCCCAGAAGCCCTGTGTGATTGGTTAATAAATAAATAAATATAGTTTTTTCCTTTAGTGTTTAGGGCCATATTTATATCTACCCATCTTTTCATATTTTGACCTTTTATTCATATATTTGCCTGTCTGTCTGTCTGTGTAATACAAAATGTGAACAGATTAAATTTAGACATGCAAGGAAAAAGAACAGACCTACAAAGGCTTGAGCTGTGAATGTTTAATAAGTGATGACAACGAATGCACCATCTGGAACACTGACAATTGAATCAAGTTTATTTCAAATGCAGTGTCTGTCTTTTACACCGGTTACAATGAGCCCCTCTGTTCATCCGTCCCTCTTCTGATCTTTCCTTCTGGTTTCCTGCCTGTCTCTATCGCTGCGAGTGATTGGCAGTGGGCTGTTTCCTGTGCCTCACTGCTGAAGGTTCTGAGCACAGAGTCCTGCTGGAGGCTAAGGACCAACAGCTTACAGCCGGCCTGGAGAATCAACTCGGATTCCCACAGCACCTCGTCAGCACAACCCTGACACCAGACAATCATACACCAAAATCCATGAAGAACATCATCCTTCCTGGAGCTGACGGTGGGTGCTGTGGGCTGAACCTTCCGGAAGAGGCCTGCAAAAGGAAGTGGGCCAAGTCTGAAGATCCGGTCATCGACTGTTGGAAGCGGACCTGGAAGGCACGGTGCGTGCCTGTTGAAGTAAGCCGCTGGTATCTCATGGGGCTGTCCCTCGACAGAGCCTACGCTGAACTAAGCTTCAGTGAACCGAGGAGGAGAGCCACGGGCGAAACCACCAAGGCAGCAGAGAGAGCCTCAAGATGGCTGTGGATCGGGAGAGAAGGTCCAAGGGGAACGCCATGACGCAGAATGCCACTTAAACCCAAACCGGAGTGTGATCCGCCCCAGCTGGGTCACCTGAGTTGCCTGGGAGAGGGCATATGCGGCAGAAAGACCCATGGCGTGACATCACTGATGATGTGTTCAAGACCATCATGAGATGAACTGTGTAAATCTCTTGCTCGTTATTGCTGCTCATTAGCAAACTCTATTCATGGAAATTTTAATTAGGCCCTATTAACCTACTAAAAATTTGACAAATAACATTTGTGCTGGCACGCAACACACACGTCAACACATCCAACAAAACAACCGAGCCCAAAAACCTTTGTATTAAAAATTGCAAGAGAATAAAATAATGTCAAATTAAATAATATTCAATTCTGTACTCATGAGTGTTGCATTGTTACCTTTGTGAAAGTTTCTAGGTTAATATCCCCTATTGCGGAGCCAATTATTTCTGTGAATGCCGGTGATTCTGAACAAAGTTCTGATAAACAAAGTGACAAATGGTGATAGTCTGTGCCTATCTTACATTTAAAAAAAAAAAAAAAAAAGTAAATAGATTTTTTGAAAAAATTATATCTGGCGTTGTCAAAAAAGAAAAAACAAAATCATTTAAAGATAATGGTGGCTCCGATGCTCTCTCTCTTTGCAATTTCAGCGCTGAACAATAGGCCTATCTTACTAGTTTGCCTGTTCTTTTCGTTCTGTGTTATTACAAAGTGAGATTGAATGCAAAATGATGATAATATTCGTTTGATGTCGTCACCATCTTCGCTCTCATCAGAGGTGAAGGACACGCACCAGGAAATCTCTCTCTCTCATTTCGGCATGAATCGAAAACGATTAGCTGGGAACAGACGAGCTGTGTTCAGAGACCAAATCGGCACAATCTCTCCCTGGCATCGTGCAGAACAGATGTGCACCTGGCGGGACATCACGATGCTGTTCGGGGGTCACTAACTGTCATATCCCGACAGACTGAGAAACCGTCTCCACACTTAAATCAACGCTTTCAGCGCGCGGACGTTACGCTTCTTGTACCGTTCACGCATTTATTCTCGTTTTCACTAGAGCCATTGACGTGACAAAAAATTGACGTGTTTGTGGGTATAAGACTGTCACGCGGCAAGCGTGACACACCGGGCAGGGAGATGCGACAGTACCGAGGAACACCGTGTCTGTCGCATGGAGAGAGAAACACGAAATCAAATAAACGGACCACTTCACCCTTCCCCCTCATGGGTTCCGGGCAAAAACAATAAACTAAAACAACAAGCTAAAATAACAAAGACAAAAGAAAGTAAAACAGAGCAGCAACTTTTCAGTTCGCCTGCTCTGTAGCCGACCCGCCTTCCTGGCCAGTGTCCAGCTCCTCCAGCATCCCAGCTGAGGATTGCTTTCTTGGTCTTTAGTGCTCAAACAAAAACTAAACGAAAATCATAACTGCGCTCTCGGTGTTAGCTCCCGGTCTCGGCCCCGAACTGTGGAGAGCAGCACACCTTTAAGCACCTGGGCTGATTAGCTAACGCAGCCCAGGTGCGTGTGCTCTCTCCACCAGCCGGCACAGCCGAGGCCAATCCACCTCTCAGGCGGACCGACTGCCAGAAAGATGAATGCCTCAGCTGAGATTCAAACCTTTTTGATAAAAGTGTTTATGCAGAATCGATGGAGTTGTATGATTTCAATTCATCTGGGTAGAAGGATAACCTTGGCATGCTGTGATTTGTTAACACAGTGAGCAGTTTCATCAATAACATGGATTAAGCTGTATCCTAGTCTTTGTGTAAATGCTGTTGTGTCTCCTGATTATTTAAAATCAAGGAAGTTCAAGACTCACGACTGGTTGTGCTGTTGCTACTGCTTTGTTGCCATGGCGCTGTGGGTGTGTGCCTGTATGGGTATGACACAGGTGCCAGGGCCAGATTCTAAACCAAACCATCTGCTCCTCGTTCCTCCACATTGTCCTCTCTCTCTCCTCTCTCACGCTCTTTGCCCCGCCCCTTCCCCTCCCGGGGGGCCTGCCTCTACGCCCGGCCTTGGGACAGCTGTCCCTCTGGCCAGTGGGTGCTCACTGTGTTTTAACTGCCCCCCCACCTGCCCAACAGCACAGTATGTATTTTGTGGGGGTCAAATTGAGGTACTCATTGTCTTGCCATGTGTGCTGTGATGCATAACGATAGGAAGCCTTTGCATAAATGAAAATGATTGATAATGTTAAAAACAGAAACAAGTAAAGTAAGTCTATCCAGACGGTCTGAAATATTTCAACAATCCTCCATGAAGAAGAAGAAGATCATTAAAAAGAATTTCTAACCTTGACTGAGGCTTTGCTTTAGCACCCAGAAATACGATACTTTTATGATACTTCGATACAGGGTTTAGTATATAACCGATGGGGGCGGGTAAGAGTAAGTGTGTGCTGTCAGTGCCTTGTTGTTTTGGACGTTGCTGCGTTACACAGCAATGGGTATGAATGTTGGAGTACGAGTGGAGTTTTAAACGTGTGTGGGGTTTTTGAAGTGGGTGGGGGCAGGGGGTGTGGTGATGGGAGGGCAGCAGTCAGGGATTATAGTGCCTTATTACTTAATACAGAGGAACCTGTGGGGGAGGAACTAATTTTGACTGAAACCTGAGAAATAATCAGCGCTGGATTATTTCAGATAATGCCCCTACCCAGAAACCGCATAGGAGGGTCATTGTTCTCTAGAAGGATATGGCAAAATGTGATATAGGTATATCAGAACATGTGACAACGGAAGTGAGTTATGCATACGTTCAAGTACATGATGGAAAATTCAAATCTGCGGAAGACTTCATTTACTTATGTGCCCACTGATCTCTAACACTGTATGAAGGCCAGCTTTATGAATAAGCTTTATGAATTATGAGTTTCAGCTCATGAAATGCATGAAATTATATGCAAATCATTCTCCTCCATGGTGTCAGAAGTGAGTGTATGTTTGAGGGAAATATCGCACGTGGGCGTGTGCACATTATTTCCCCCCTGCTGCCTCAGACCGGTGGACCAAACTGCACCTTCCTTGGGCTTGGCTCCAGAATTTCCTGACCGGCACCTGCTGGTTTGGACTGTCTTTTTCCCAGAAGCCACCGGACTCAGATTGCAGTTGCCAGTTCTGGGCGATGGAAGTGGGTTGCTCCAAAACAGACAGGCGCAGGGGGAATTTAAGACGCACGTCCGTGCGCCGTTGACGCAAATGTCGTGTTTACAAGGCCCTTGAAAAAAAACGATTGCCGTGTCCTCATCTGGCCGCGAGTTCAGCCGGTAGCCCCTGCTGGTTCAAACCAGCTCAGGTGAAGAGGCCTCCTGCCTCGGACGTGTGGTCCGCCGTCTCTAAAAATACCTGGAATGACTAAACGGGCTGCGCTGGCTAAAAGCCGCTGCGGTAATTAAGGTGTCTGAGTGACCGCTGTGGGTGAGCGGCGGAGTGCCCTCGTGCCGTGTGAAACGTGCCGTGTCCGGCGGGAACCCGTCTGAAGCGCCAGGAAGCCCAGGCCGCGTTCGGCCGGAATCACAGCAGGGACGGGAAGGAGGCAGGCCGCTTCCTTTCAGCACCCCCGCTGCCGGATCGTTGCTCTGATACCGGCCGTGGTCCGGCGCAGAGATGTAGCCGTTTCCACGTTAAAAACCTAAAAGGCAACGCACTACGCACGCGCTCCGCTCCTGGTGTAATTCCAGCCTAACCTTCCTGTGGTGTCGCCCTTTCCCCTTTCGCTTGCATAACGCTGTATAACGTGCAGCTTTTTCACAGTTGTTAATAGATCTTGTGTTCTGGGCATCTTGAAAGCAAGGGGCTGGGGGCTGGGGCCGGAAACTTTGGGGTGACTGAGGCAGCAGGCTGTTTGTGCGTCTTATTTTTTTTTTCTTCCTACTTCCTGAAACTTCCCGTTTCACTTTCCTCCGAATGGAAAAGAGGTTTTAAATATGAGAGAAGTGACCTTGTGACCTTTGATTAAATTAAGTTCTGGTGCATTGCTTGCATCAAAGCATTCTTTTCCTTTTGCACGCGCGCGTCCTGCAGTCGCATTTCCGCAGTTCAACTGGATGCCTGTTTGGCAGTAAAATTATCCAGGAGATGTTTTGGAAGCCACCAAATGCGTGTTTAAAAGGGTACCAAGGGGTATTCCCAGAAGGAGATGTTTGTTAACCAGTCGGTGTTCCACACTCTGGAACCGCCCCTGCCAAATGCCACATGACGCTGCTGAGAAGCGTTTGTGTTTTCTGAATAAATTTTAAAGTAATTAATGCTTCCAAAACTGGTTAGAATTTTCCTATAAGCCCTGCCCCGCCAGCTTTCCCGGGATTGTCCTTCTCATTCATGGGAACGCACGTCTCGAGCGCCTGGTCTGCTTTTTTCTCTTTCTCTGTTAATGGCTTCGTTTGATTTGTATCCCGGCTGCCGTGCCATATCTGCAGCCCTGCTCACATCCAACCGTTTAGAAATAAACCGCTTTTAATATTCCGCAGAATTACATGAGCTCTTTAGGATTCCAGAGAATCCGGACATCACTCGAGCAGAATCTCTCGGGAGTGGCTTTCTCCCTCAGAGCCCCTGTGGACCTGACTCCTGGCCTCTTCTCTCAGTGGCTCTAAGATGTGGGCCTTTTCCTTTCTAATTTGCCTCTTACTTCCTCGCAGCCCCACGGCCTGTAGAGCGAGTTGACGTGTTGTAATAGTTTGTGTTTCGTCTGTTACCGTTGACATCGATGCGTCATCGTGTTTCTTTGTTTTTCATTTTTCCGCGCCGACGGTCCCACACAATCAAGTCAAATGCCCTTGGAAACCGAAAAGGCCAAACGGTAAATCCAACGATGGCCAAACAATAATGAGATCACCTGCTTTTTCTTTTTAAAAATCTTTGATTGAGTTGAAATGAACTGTACTAGGACCTTCATTCTCATTTTTAAAAAGCGAACGATGCTCTCTCTTCACAGGAGCTGAGCAACAGGGGCTATCGCAGGGCTGAGGAGTGGGCGGGGTCAGGGAACAAACACATCGGCCGCAGCACGCCGCTCGCGCTCGATGGCAGCCGAGAAATGAAACAATTCAGTGTCCCGGGCCTCGGGTCTGAGCTCGAACCCGAACCCACGCCGCACGGGCGCTGTGACTCACCTGCTCCTCTTCCTCCTGCGCCTCTCGCCGTGTCGGAGCGCCCTGACTGAGGCGCGCAGCTGGGCGGGAGTGGGAGGTACGCCGGCGTTTCCCTGACCTCCGCCGCGGCCCTCGTGTAGCAAAACAAAGAGAGAACAGCGCATGCCACTGTGCGGAGAACTAGAAAAACACAGAACCCGGGGAGGAAGTCAGGGGTATCCAACTGTGGTCCTGAGAGCCACAGGGTCTGCTGGTCTCTGCTGTTAGTCGGCACTTAATTGACCGCTTAAAGCATTTGGTTACGCAGATGACCGGCCTCACCTGGTCTAATCCGGTTGCATGTTGGTTAGCGTACGGTGAAAACAAAAAAACAACTGGTTGTGTTCCTCTCCAGGGCCCAGGTTGGGGACTGCTAGTACAAGTGACATATATCCTGAATACATGTGTGATTTTTGTTTCATTAAAACCAAAGTTTGTGGAGATACTTCATGCTATCGTATGCTAGCACTGATGCAGTCAATGTGTTTTGTGGCAGGAAGCAGAACTTTTTCATTGGCTCAAACAAAGCAGTGATTGACAGCTCCTTGTAGCTCCACCCACCATTGGGTTCATGAACCCACACTCTTCTCTCAACCCTCATGGGGGAACATTCTGGTCCGTGGTTCTTCTCAGGATGGGGGTGGGGGGGGTGGGCTTTAGAACAGAAATTCTGTCACTGGGCTGAAATGTACATATGCTGTCCGGGACTGAAAATCTGTGTGAGATTTTGTGTTTTCGTAGCAGAGCCTTTTGTTTCCACAGGTGAGCGCTGTGTTTGCTGCTGATATTATATTACAGCCGGTGTTATTGATCTGGGGGTGGGGGTCAGACCGTGTTGGTACAGCCTGTCCGCATGAATTTATGAAGTACGGAGAGCGTGACGGGGGAGGGGATGGACCGTTTGAAGGACGGATGTGATCCCCACCACGTTCCTTCTTTCCACGACGGCCGAAATGTACGGGAGGTGTACCTCTGACTCACCCTCTCTGTGAATCTTACCGGAGGATTGCACACGACTAAATGAAAATTCTCCAGTTCCATACTGGGCTACGTGCCAGAGAGCACAAGCAAGGCAAGCGGCACACGGACGTACAGGCACCAGTGCGTGCATGCAGCTGCACGTGCACCACAGTCAGTGCAGGTCTGGTACTCATTACAGCAATAGAAAACCATGCTTGACGTGAGGTAGATGATGTTGGTCAGTCCAGTACACTGGAAGGAGTAAAACAATCTCCATGTTGATGAAGAGATGAAATAGACGCTCATAACAGAAGGTGGGAAAGTTTAAATACCCAGCTGGACGGGAATGCGTTCGCGTTCAACAAACGCTCATTTTTGTTCTCTTTTGTACAGATTTAACAGGTTTATTTTCCTGGGGGGTGGTCCCCACCTGATTGGTTCTATGACGCTATTATTACAAGAGAACCAATCAGGTATTCGGCTACATGCTGTCTATGTAATCTCCTATATATATCTAATATATGTATACACCAGGGAGTCACTGTGGCCAGAGCACTTCTTGTACAGAGAGCCTTCCTGGGCGTAGTTTCTAGAGCACTCTGTACACGTCAACATTGCAAGGAAGAACAAGCACTGGGCAAGACGACACAATGTTCTGAGGCATTTCAGCGCAAGAGCTCTGGGAGTAGAGTCTCAGAACATTGATCATTAGAGAACTTATTTAGCAAGTGTGGTTGCACCAAACACGCCAGACTGCGAAAGGTCACAGCTACGGAATAGAAGTAATAATAATAATGTCAGCAAACATTCGATGACGTGGCTTCCTAGTCATCAAGTCACTCTCCTCTTATGGGAAACACTTTTGACGCAGCTTAAATGGATAGGACCCAGTGTACTGAACTTCTGTTGCATTATAAAATTGCATAGCGTTCGCCCTTAGCAAGGTTGGCACAGCTATTTACATTCCGAGCAGATTGTGAGTTAATGTGTGTGTGTGTGTTCGTGAGCATTTGTATGTGTATGTGCTTGCGCATTGGTGTGCTTGTGTTTGAGATGTGCATTTATGTCTCCGTATGTGTTTGTGTAGACACATGTGTACTTGCGTATGTGCATTTGTGTGTATGTTTTATTTCTGTGATATTTTGCAATAAAAGGGGGAATGCCTTGTAAACTAAAATCACCCCTCCCTGGGCAATGGTACAGTCCAGTAATGCATCACCTGAGTGACTTCCAGGCACGCTGGGCACTGCCATGCTCATGAAGTGTGGTTATGCGGGGAGACACAAAAAATTATACTGTATACAAAACCTGAAAGCTGGTATTGGTGCTTTAAAACTATAGCCGTGTTGTTTAAGCGTCTCACATCTGCAATGCAGTAGAGATCACGCAGTGCCCACACACGGTCCACGTGAAACTCGAAACACATTTCTCTGCATGCCTCAAGTCCACGCCAAAGGACAGGCTTCACCCCCGCACTCGTGCCTTTCTACCTTCCCCACACATCCTCTCAGAAAAGAGATTTTTCTTCTTTTCACCCGGCAATTTGGATTCAGCTCATCTGTGCCGTGTCTTTTCACCCACAGTGCGTGAAGCACTTTCATCATGAAGTCAGCCAACAAGACAAGGGTTCCAACCTCAAGGGCTCTTCGCTAACAATTCAAGAGGAAGGACAAAACAGCGCAGCTGTTGTCTTGTAGTCTCGAAAAAAGAAAGACAGAAAGAAAGAATGACCCATTACCCTTTCCCTATGGAATTGTAATATCTGGTCCCCACTATCACACTTCTCACTTGTCATAAAACAATCACCAACCCATATCACTGACCTATACCTGGTGAATATTAATATATGTTCTATATATAATGCAAAATGTAAAATTGTTTTTTATTTATCTGATTTAAAATCGTTTAAGAAAAATATCTTAAATGTTCATTTGAATATTTCATTTTGTGCGCATATGGTAAAGAACATCGTGGAATAGGTCTTTTAAAGAAAATAAATAATAATAATAATTATAATAAATAATAATAATAATAATTATTATTATTTCAAAAGACAACAGCTTCCAAGTGCAGAGAACAGGAGAGAGAGAGAGAGAGAAAGAGAGAGAGAGAGAGAGAGAGAGAGAGAGAGAGAGAGAGAGAGAGAGAGAGAGAGAGAGGGAGAGAGAGAGAGAGAGAGACAGAGAGAGAGAGAGACAGAGACCAATATTATTGGTAAAAGGTGCTATAACAGCAATACCACTGTACTATTTAGACTCTCCCAACCCTACTGCAAGCTGTGCTTGTGACAATCATCCATAGCAGAGGTATTATACAATGTTCTGTCTCCATCATGGCAGGGTAGCTCAGACCGAGACATTTTTCAATATAAAATGTGTTCAAATGTCGAGTGGACCTTCGGTTATATTGGAAAATGCCCCAAGCTGTATTATCCTGTCATACAGCTCATTGTGGGTTGAAGTGTTACTTCATCCACCACAAGGCAGAAGGTGGATCAATATCAGGGTCGTAGGCAGATGCATCTCAAATGGCAGAATCTCCATTAAAGTAAGATCTTTGTATATTATCCCTGCTGTACAGACTAAAAGAAAACCACCCCAAAGAAGAGAAAGGTTAAAAAGGCTTTTTAATTTAGTGTGCTGATTAAGCTTATTTAAGCATAGGCTGAAATTGCATGCACTTAAATAAAAAGAATGCCATTCCATACATGAGTCACCAAGAACAACTGCTCATAATTCACTTGCACCCACAGTAAAAAGCTCAGATTGTGTGCTGCCGGGTAAACTTTAATAGATTTCCAGACAGTAATTTGAGAAACATATTCACACAGAAACTACTCATCAGTGAGGGCATGTATATTGTCATTTTTCTTTTTTTTGTAATATTTTCAAGATACATTCACTGGGTTTTACGCAAAAGAGTTGCAAAGAATACAAAGTACATTGTACAGTGCATTATCAACATGAAATACACTTGAGTCTGACTTTGAGCTATAGTTGTACAGCAGTGCCCTCTGCTGGAAAATAAACAGCAGTGCCAGTGGATTCCAATGGTGGATAGAGCAAGGAGGGCCGTATCTGTATCTGGATTTCATGCCAACTTCTGGTCTTAATAATTTAATTAGCCCTAACATTCATGCCACCTGACATTCTAGCTACAATTCTTGATAAATGCATGAATGACAGCCAAAGACTGTTCTCGTGTCACTATGTGAAACGTTTTACTGTGATTTAACTGAGTGAACCATTGTTGGTGTGCACTGCAAACTAGCTAAAATTTAGCAAATTTAGCCAGGGTAATTGGCGGAAACAAAAACTTGTGTTAACGCCAGCCCTCCAGGACCGGAATTTTCTTGCAACAGGTGGTCACAGCCGATTTGAATCTGCAACCCCCTGATTTCTACACCATTTCCCCTACCCTTAGGCCCGTCCATTATACTGGACACATATAACGAGACCTGATACCGCCTACCCTGGTCCTAGAGAGCCGCGGGCTCCACTGGGTTTCACTGTCACACAGTGCTTAATGAATGAGCCGCTGACTGCATGGTTACATTCCCATGCCAGATTTCTTAGGTTTGAACGGGTTCCTGTTTTTAAGGGAAATACTGGGACTGGGACCCTGGACCTCTCCGAGACCAGGGTTTTTGGGGGCCTCTTCTCTGGACACAAAACAAAACGGGGGTTCAAAAATGTGTACCATATTAGGATAGGATATCACCGGCAGCTAATACCACGAGGCCTATTCGTACCAGCTCTGCGCGGGCTGAGTTTGGTGAGCTGGACTGCCGGACTGCGGCCGAGAGAGCAGGTACCGGACGGCGGTAAAGCGCGCGGTCCGCGCGGAGCCCTCTTCCAGGTGCGGCGGGCGATCAAAAGCGCACAAACACCGCCGCGGTCGCGGTCCGCGCCATGCAGACTTCCTGCTCCCCCGAGACAGGAAGGGGATATTGCCGAGGTCCAAACAGCGGAGAAGGACTGTCACACAAGCCCTCGCCGTTCCCTGTTCAAATACAAAACACGCCGCCGAGGATAACATGCTCTCCCCTTCCCTTCCTTCTGTTTTTCCTTTTCCTATCGTTGGCCGGGCTGTCTGTGTACACTCATAATGCTAACATGATTAAGGCAAATGATAAACGAGAGGTGTTGTGGAAAAAGAACTGAAGATAACAAGTTTTCCCACAGATAGCATGCTTCCGTTTTCTTTTTTGTTCCCTTTTTTTCATTCATCCTATCATTTTATTGCCCGTGTTCACTGATAAAGTAGCAAAATATATATTGGTAAGTCAGGTGTTGTGGAAAAAAAGATGACTAAGCGGTTTAAAAATAAAAGTGAAACAGAACACATAACAAACAGTTTTACTATGATTTGTTGACCGTCGGAAGACTTCGCTGGAAATTCAGTGGTGTCCTTTGGATTACATTAAGTCATTCACAAACAGAACCTTAATCCAGGAAGCAGATTTTCCGCGTCATCAAGTTTTGGCTTTAAAGACACCTATCAAACACAGAAAATGAATCAAATGGAAAGTGAATGTAAGTGATGTCACATACTTGCCAAACGCTACTTAAGGAAAGGCTTATTTTCAGCAGTATCATGGTGCTCAAAGTGCTTATTTCCACGTATGGCCTGTCACCAGGATAATCCTTCAAACATTCTGTGTACAGTAAATACATCCCCATTGGCCCGCATTACCTGGAGTGGAATTTTGGCAATACACAAAAGTGTACACACCAAACTTCCGAACGGATGTGCGAAGAAGTCTGTGTGTGTGTGTGTGTGTGTGTGTGTGTGTGTGAGACCCATTCATAAACCATACAGTACAACTATCCATGACAGCACACTAAACCTGTTTTTAACGAGAGGCGATAGGGGCTGTCGGACGGCCCGGTCTGTGTTCCTCAGTGTATTATCGTGCCCCATCACCCAGAATCATGACATGGCCGTGCCAGCACTGCCTGTGGCCAGCCGCCCAGCAGGGCGGTGCATACAGCCAAATCCTGATTTCCCAGGGTTTTACTAGAGAGGGTGCCGCACGTGTCATCACGCAAGAGGTGTCAATCAATCAAAGTGCTTGATCGTAAATTATTGCTGGATGAGGCAGCATATGCGCCTACAGATGCAAAATAGGAATTCTAAATTGTGAGAAAAAGACAAGGCAGGGCAGACAATAGCCTGTGCTGTGGAAAATAAGGTGAACACAATGAAAGAGAATTATGTTTATCTTTTATTAAGTAAAATCCGCAGACATCTGGAAACGTGTTTTGCACATAATACATTTTAAAGAAGAAAATCAATGAAAATTATGTGTGTGTATGAGAAAGAACAAACAAAATCTTGTGTAGGCTACTTACTGGTGTCCATGCACGTGTAGCAATGGAATATACAGATGGGTGACACAGACGTGGGCCACGAACGGCAGGGACTTCACCTGTTATGGGAGATTTTGGACCGACGTGCTAGACAGCACTCCACCACCATCATCAAAACACCAAATAAGGGAATATATTTTTGAAGAATGGTGTTCCATCCCTCCAGTAGAGTTCCAGGGACTTGTAGAATCTATGCCAAGGCACATTGCACCTGTTCTGGTGGCTTGTGGAGGCCCAACACCTTACTAAGACACTTTATGTTGGTTTTTCCTTTAATTTGTCACCCATCTGTATACCAACCTAGTCCAGTACAGGATGTCATAAAATCGTTCATTATTTTAGATGAGCAATCTGACCAGTATTGACACTGTCTGATTTAAACAAAATCGGGGGTGGCGATATACTATGCAAATATTTAGACTACACTGGAGTACAACCACACGAATTTAAAGTTCTCTGGTGCTCCATCATTTGTGGCTTATTTTGATGATGTTATTAAAATGCAAAACGTGACTGTTTGCCCGCTGGTGCACCTCGGACCTGGCTAGGCATACAGCGGAACAACACGCTTTAACTGGTAGACTGGAAAATTCAGTGGGTGGCATTTGGTCTGTTTGTGCAGGAACCAAGCCCGATAACGAGATGAGCGTTATATTTTGACTGCGGGTTGCGATTAAACATGAGACGAATTGGAGGCTTGTCCCATTCTTCCAAATGAATGAGTTGCAAATAGCCGGGACATCAGTTAAATATTTAACGATCGATTTCCCGATTAATAATTTTTTCCCCCCAGATCTTTACTTATTTCTGTTTAATCCTCCCACATTTCTTGTTCAGCGTTTTAAAAAAAATAAAAATTAGTTATAAAGTGCGGATCCATATTTGGATCATTAAACAGACCTAAAGTGAATACAGTTTAGTTTTGTTTTAAATTTACAATGCAATTTATGTAGGCTATTTTAATATGGCTATTTTATTGATGGGAAACTATACATTTGTCAACAGCAACCAATAGGATCGAGCAGATTTACTTAAAGACATATGCAGTATCATGTGTATTGAAAATAATGAAGTGGTCCCCTACAAAAAAGAGAAAAAAAGAAAATAAATGTTCTATGAAAAAGTCTGATATTCTGAAAAAGTACGTTTCTGTGCAGCTGAAGCTATGTGGACATTATAGGGTTAAAAAGCAGTCCGTTCCTGTCATAAAATCTCGTCGGATGCAGCGCGTACATAAGGAAATCTCACGATACTTTCAGTCAGTGGCGGCTGTCTGGCCCCCTCACTCAACTCCGGACTTGTATCTGACATTTGAATGAAAGCAGTCTGAAAAACTACGAACTCACACAACATAAGAAAGGATGGCGTCGGCTTTGGAGCAGTTCGTGAACAATGTACGGCAACTCTCCGCCCAAGGTGTGTACTAGCTGAACGCAGCGGCTTTTTGATCGATTTGAACTGCTAGCTAACAAGATTAGCAACCGGATGCTAATGCTAAATTAAACGCCCCGGTTCTTGGCAGCATTTTTGTTATGTCATGTAAACAAACCCGTGCCTTACCATTGCAGGTCCTACTGTGTTCAGAGTTAATATTAGAGAGCCACGTTATTTAATCATGCTGTACATATGTTGTGTTTGCAGAACTAGCACGGAATTGACATCTGGCAAGATAATTGACTTTTGTTTTCTTCCAGAAAATATTTCTGGGGGAATGTCGGCTTGTCGGTAATCCCACCCCCCATCCTCCTCTGATTGGCTAAAGCTTTTCAAGAACAAGTGTTACTAGCTAATACGCCTGTCAATCTAGTTTAGTCGGCTACAAAATTTCGGTTACACTTCCTGTGAAAATGGAAAATGTGCAGCCAGGCCTTGACAGTGGCTAATGTTTACCTGCTGGTAGCTTGACATACAAGTCCTGGCCTCTAACTGGTCAGGTATAGGCCAAAAGTGAACCACAAAGCGAGTCATGTAGTGTACAATGATTGACCCGTACCTCATTCGTGTTTTAATATTAAAAACGGTAATGCAGATAGCCAACTTTTCGCTAAAATGCTAGCGTATGGTAGCTCTGGTTATCGATGCTAACAACCCTAAGTTAAGTGAATCATGTCGATAGTCTAGGAAATACAAATTTTGAATTATTCATCGGAAAAATCAGGTCGAATAATCTATGAAAGTCTAAGCTTAACCATGTATAACATATCGACAAAATCAGCATTCCTTAACCATGGGTGTTTAACGTGTCTCATACTCTCAATAGTGGAACATACCATAGCTCAGTGGGCAGGCTAGTGATTCTGCTTTGTAAATCTGGCCTTTTTGAACTGTGTGTCTGTCCCCTGGTCTCAGGTCAAATGACTCAGCTCTGTGAGCTCATAAACAAGAGCGGAGAGCTGCTGGCCAAGAACCTGTCTCACCTGGACACCGTGCTGGGGGCCTTGGATGTGCAGGAGCACTCCCTGGGGGTTCTGGCTGTGCTGTAAGTCTGCCCCAATCGGTTGGGCTCTGGGAGGTTCTGCTAAATGGCTAACTCTTTAAGTAAAGTTTATCAGAGAGTATTGGGAGGCTGCCCCAAATATTGCATGAAAACACTCAAAAAATGTGGCTGGCCTTTTGTTGCATATGCATGTGGTACTAGACCTCCTCAGTGAAGACAGTGTATTGCATTTTACGCATATCCAGAGTGACTCACACAGTGAAACATTTTAAATACTGTACATTTGTACGGCGAGATATTTTACCGAAGCAGTTCAGGTTCTGTGCCTTGCTGTAGGGTACAAGCGCAACTCCACAGCTCTGAATTTAGCCCAAAACCTTTGAGTTACCACCCCAGTTCCCTATCAGTATACAGTACTGCCACCCCAAAAGTGTTTTCCAGTATCAGAGTTGTCTAAATTTGTCTGTCTCGTAATCCTTTGACACTATGAACCTGGCCAGTTTGACTGTAAATTGAAGTCTGCCTGACTTCTGCGGACATGTCTTACTAATAGGGCGGTGGTGAGCTACGACTTCCTCGATGTGGGGCTCCAATTGGAGACGGTGATACGACTGGATCTATAGCATGGCCATGTTTAACTTACACCAATCAGAGTGGTGAAAACCAGCCGCTGTAAACCGTAACTGCTTTCTTTGCACTCTAAAAATTCATAGTGCTTCCAATTTTTTAAACCGTCTTATCTTCACCTGTGCACAGGTTTGTGAAGTTTTCCATGCCAAACATCCCAGACTTTGAAACCCTGTTTTCCCAAGTCCAGCTGTTCATCAGCACCTGCAACGGAGAGCACATCCGATATGCAACAGACACCTGTGAGTCCCACGGTTCGGCTTCCTGTGAGTGTGAACTCTCACCAGGCGGAGAAACGCGCTCTAAACGTCTCTCTCTTTCTGTGATTACAGTTGCTGGCCTTTGCCATCAGCTGACGAACGCCCTGGTAGAACGAAAACAGGCAAGAGATCCCTTCGTCCTGGTTCATTATTCTTTATGGGTCACTGCAAGCAGCCCTGATTTATCTGCTCAAACCGATCATTGTATGGCAATCGTGTGTGTGTGTGTGTGTGTGTGAGAGTGTGAGAGTGTGTGAGAGTGTGAGAGTGTGTGAGAGAGAGACTAACTCTTGGTATGTCTCTTTTGTTACAGCCGTTAAGAGGGGTTGGTATCCTAAAACAGGCAATGGACAAAATGCAGATGAATTCAAACCAGCTTACCTCAATTCATGCAGACCTGTGTCAGGTAAACAAACCGGGAAAGCTGTCCTCATGGAACAGGTCACTGAATATTTGTTCTCAGGCAGCCCTCCTTGATTGACATTTAGAATGTGTGTTTTTTTTATTTTATATGTGCCTCTTTGGTCTTAATGTACCAGCCATTGACTGACAAAACTGGGGCTCATTTTTATGTAAGGAATTTCTGTTGTTTCTTCAATTCCCAAGTGATCGTAGCTCTACTCCAGTGTTGTCGCTGCCTGTAGAATTTGGGATTAGGCAAAACGAGTGCAAAAGGGAACTAAATTTCTTACCACTGGGTTATGGGGTTGACCACATTGATCTTATTTAGTTTGTTTTTTAAGAAATCTTTGATTATAAATATGTAAAATGCAACTGAAGTATAAGGAACCTTTGTATGAATGAAAGTTTCGGCCTGTATCCTGGTGTAATTTGATCCGGTAGGCGATGTAAGACCTGGGGTCTGAAACCTTTGTTGAAACTCGCCTACAGCTGTGCTTGTTAGCCAAGTGCTTCAAGCCCGCCCTTCCGTACCTGGAGCTGGACATGACGGACATCTGCAAGGAGAACGGGGCCTACGACGCCAAGCACTTTCTGTGTTACTACTATTACGGAGGCATGATCTACTCAGGACTGAAGAACTTTGAGAGAGCACTGTATTTTTACGAACAGGTGAAATCACTGCTCCTAAACGCATGCCTCGTGGTACTGGCGGTCACGTTGAACAGGGACGCTTTCGTGTTTTTCCCGCCAGAATCGTACCTGGGGCCGATTTCCGGCACTGTTTACGCAATGCTTGCAGTGGAATGTTTACTGGGAATATGAGGCCGTCATGTTCTCAACAGACGTAGAACGTGCTGGAACACGTTTTTGTAAACAACAAAAAGATGACTCCCCCCGCTAACACAACACGTTCTCACGGTGGTGCTGCCGTGTAGTGGGGATGTTGTAATATTTTACGTTAGCCGTGTTGTTCATTTAAGATTTACAGCTTCAGGGTATTGGAAACATTTTACCTGTAAACCCGTCAATCAATCGCCACCTTTTGTATGTGTGATGACTCAACAAGTGTCAAAAGGTCTGTTTGCCAACCCAAACCAGTGGCATTACCACTTTCATTTTAAAGCAAAACAAGGACGCTGTGTACTTTTGCGAGGAGCAGTTGTATTTATGAGCTGCATTCCGCACACAGTTTTTAATCCTGGAGCCAGGTTCATTTAGAGACATTTCACCGCCCATTGAAACGGTTTCCCTGCCCTGTGAATTGAACGGCTTTTGGCGTACGGTGTTTGCGCAATCGGGTATTTTTGAAATTGATGAAAAGCCCTGAGGCTGCGAACACACACACTTTTTTAGTAAACGGTTTGCGTGTGGTTTTCGTTTGTCGGTATGCTCTCGGTGTGCTAGCCCGTGACGCCCCCCCCTCCCCCCCCCCCCCCCCCCCCTTTCCCGCCAGGCCATCACCACTCCCGCCATGGTCGTCAGCCACATCATGCTGGAGGCCTACAAGAAGTACATCCTGGTCTCCCTGATCCTGCACGGCAAAGTGCAGCCGCTCCCCAAGTACACCTCCCAGATAGTGGGGCGCTTCATAAAGGTGAGGCCGTCGCTATGGAAGCCGAAATGCGTCCGTTTGACGACCTCATGCAGGGAAGCTGATTGTAATGGCGCGGTCTGTGTTTCGGCCATTCTGGGATTTTTTTTTATACCTTGCTTGCACATTCTGTTTCTGTTTCTTAGATATTCAAATGCTTAAAAAAAAATTTTTTTTTAAGTCTTATTAACAAATTGATTAAAAAAAATTTTGGAACCAGGACCCACCCCCTCCTGCAGACACAATGTTTTTTCGTTTTGATGTACGAATCTTTGATTAATCACAGCTTACCTTTGCTGCCTGTGGCATTGTACCCACACAGTTGCGTGTAGGTAGTAATGAAATGTGAGTATCACACGCACTGTGAGCAGAGATGGGAGTACTACCTACACGCGCTTATATCTGAAGTATGCTGAGTGTCTGTCAGTTGTTCTCAATCCATTTGTTTTCCTGTCAGTGCAAAAAAACAAGAATTACCCTGATAGTCATCTGATTTATGCTTTCTTTCTTGTTCTTCTGTATTGACAGCATAATAATGTGTAAATTGCAGTACGTAATTATGGAAACTGGCCTCCGGGCCTTATGTTGACAGCCGCTCGTCTTAAGCCATTCGCTGGTCTCCCCTGTCACAAGAAAGGTCCCGGGTATTGCAGAGATGGGGACACATGATTGGAACAGGGTTGCCTAATTTCTGTGAGCCGGCCAATCAAACCAAGTTTTCAAATGGTTGAGTTGAAGAAACCTGTGTAACGCCATTAATGTGGGCCAGATAACGCCTGACAGTTATCCTTTAATGTGTGAAACGTGGGTGACAGGATCCAGTCCTGGAGTGCTGTGGTCCCTGCTGAGTTTCAGTGTTTTACAGCACTGCTGATTTAAGTCACTGATTGGCCAAAGAATCCTCACAACTGAGGCTGCTGGGTGGCTCATTCGGGTAAGGCACCTCACTGTTGTGCAAGGATGAGCTCCATGGTCTTGAACTGAATCCAGAGTATAAGTATTGAATCCAGGTTATGGGAGGGTTCCACATGGGAGGAAACCACAAAGTTCAGTAGGAATGCTGCTGTTCTCGTTTTTTTACGTTTTTTGAAAAAAAACCTTTGTTTTTTTAAACGTGTCCCCAGCCGCTGAGCAACGCCTACCACGAGCTGGCGCAGGTGTACGCCAGCAACAACCCGGGGGAGCTGCGCAGCGTGGTGAGCAAGCACGGCGACGCCTTCTCACGCGACAGCAACACGGGCCTCGTCAAGCAGTGCGTCTCCTCCCTCTACAAGAAGAACATCCAGCGGCTAACCAAGGTGAGAACCCATCCACTGTTCCCTCCGTCTGTCTTCAGCCCGTACTTACCGACCAGACCCCTCTGCCCCGCGACCATTGGGGTTATCTGGCCACGCCCTCCCTGATTGGTCGCTCGTCCCGGTCACCGTGGCACCCCGTACTGGCCCTACAGGGGTTGCGGTCAGGACAGCAGAACTATTGGCCGTCTTGTTCCTGTTAATCTTTTCCTCTCGGCCATTCTCTGACATGGAACGACTTCTGGAGTCCCTGACTAGGCACTGCCGCCACATGGGAACATAAAGATATGGATGCTGTAACTGCATAAATGGTGGAAATGAGCGGTGCAAAAAAAAAAAAAAAATTACATTACAGTCACTTAGCAGATGCTCATAGAAAAGTATGACTAATAAAAGTAACATCAGGGTTACTCTCAGGAATACACAAGTGCATTATCACCATGAAGGCACAGAGGATTGTAAAGGCCCTTTTATAATCAAGTGATCTGATGAACCAGACAAACCTACTAAAAAATTAGCATTGTAAACAAACGGAAAATGCCACATAATTAGTTTTCCATTTACATCAGTTCATTTTCCTTGAGAAGCGTGTTAGCTGGCAAGCTAAATATCTTAGCAATTAACTTCTATATTGCCAGCTCTTTACCACCAGCTTTTGTGCTAGAGCTATTTATGTGACCACAGGTTGTCTATGTGTTGCTATTAAAGCTGCAGAATTCACAGAATTAGCTAGCATCTTGATAGTTTTATTGTTATTTTTTTTGGGGGGGGGGGGGGGTAGGCAGGGGTGATTTTTGGGTTTGTAAATAGGGGGATGAGGTAGGTTTTAAGGTAATTGTAGGACGTGTTTGTGTTTCAATTAAGGAACATCAGAAATCAAAGTCTCTCTCTCTCTCTCTCTCTCTCTCTCTCTCTCTTCTCTATCTCTCCCTCCCTCTCCCTCTCTCCCTGTTGTTGTCTCCGCTTGGCAGACGTTTCTCACGCTCTCCTTACAAGACATGGCGAACAGGGTGCAGCTCTCCAGTGCGCAAGAGGCAGAGAAATACGTTCTGCACATGGTGAGAGAATAACAGCCTGCTTGCGGTTACAGCTACACCTATGGATTATATACTGTAGGACGACACTCTAGACACTCAGTCATCTGTCTGGGCATTTAACACATACTCCCAGTCCACTTAAGCAGTATACATTTTTACATACTGTCCATTTATACAACAGTATATTTACTGAAGCAATTTGGGTTAAGTACCTCGCTCAAGGGGACAATGCTCACACACCACCTGCGAATCAAACCTGCAACCTCTGGGTTACACACCCGGTTCTCCGAACTATTTTATGAAACAAAGTAAAGTCCGTTTGTGTCTAAATCAAGTGGATAGCCCAAGTTGCTGTATCGGTCGTGCATGGAGAATGATGCCTAAAAAGAACTGATTCTGAACCGAAAGTTCTCTCTGTGTTTGCAGATAGAGAATGGTGAGATCTACGCCAGTATCAACCAGAAAGACGGCATGGTCAGTTTCCACGACAACCCAGAGAAATACAATAACCCTGCGATGCTCCACAAAATTGACCAAGAGGTAGGACGTATGTTCTGGACATTTGGATACAGGGGCCTCTTTGTATGTATAATAATGTTCACTAATGCAGAAACATTTTAATGTGCACATTTTCTGCGTCACAGATGTCCTCTGGGTGGCAGGTTCCCTAAAAAAAGCTCAGTACATTTTATCCAACCTGGCTTAATGTGGTTTCCATTAAAAATCACATGAACTCTGCATGACTGTGAGTTTCATTAAAGAAAAAAACACTGGCTCCATTATACAAACTTTCTACATTATATCAGTCCTGCATTAGCCTGGATTCCATTGAACAAACAGGCTACATTATAAGAATCCTGCATTAGTCTGGGTTCTGCTAAACCGGAAACAGGCTTGCTGTGTTGTTGCAACCCTGCATCACAGAAGGTTCGGAGTAGGGGAATGTTCTACGGCTCAAATGTGGCTCTTTTTGCTGAAAACATTAAGGTTTTGACATAAGAACACCGATTTTTGTATTGTGTGCCATGGACACAAAATGGCATATGCACTATGACCAAGGCTGCAGACTTGTCTCACACACACAAACAGCTGGTGCAGTTGGTACCTAGAGGGGTGGGCGTGTTTCACATCCCGCTCAAATCCGGTCCCTACCCACCTTCTGTCCCAGACCTCAGGCCACCAACACGTGAAACCCAGTGCCACTTACCCGTAGTGCTCTCTGCAGTGTTCTGCTATGTTCTTTCTCCTCGTGCTGGAATACTGTCTTTGAGAGCAGTAACAGCCGTATTCACAACGACCTTCGGTTTATGGACTGACCTTGAGGGACTGCAGTATGAAACCAGAGAAAGCATTAGCTAAACACTGTAAATGAGACAAAGGGGCGGGTCTTAGGACAGTCTCTAAAGAACACAGCATGGAAAAATCTACAATGTTTAATAGAAATAAGTGCCAGAGGAAACAGACGGCAGAGTGCTTCTGAAAGCGGATGCATTATTCACAAAGCTGATGTTGATTAGAATAATAATGAACATTCTAATTTAATCCTGGCTACTGCTGATTTGAGTATTAGTGTAATTTCTAGTGATTCATATAAAAGATAAGGCTACAGTAATTTAACTGTTCAAATCGGTGAAGGATTAGTTTTTAATGGTGTATTTTCATGTTTCACTTTAAAAGTTCACCAACAGACTCAGGACAGTTCAGAGCCCTAATAACCACCAATCCCGATGTGCTTGTATGAGAGGCTCTGCTGTGTATGTACTCTGCATTACAGAAATGTCCTGTGCCACATGAATGAAATGGTGTTCCTTTGTTAAAAGTTTGCGGTGCACTCCCCAGCATACATTACTAATTAACAGTGTTTTTGTTTTTCCCCATAGCAAAGTCCCAGTGTCAGCTACCCAAGTATGCTGGTAGACTGCTGTGTGACCCTGTGTGCTTTCTCTCCTCCGCAGATGCTGAAATGTATAGAACTAGACGAAAAGCTAAAGTCCATGGATCAGGAGATCACAGTAAATCCACAGTTTGTACAGAAGGTATGCTCTGACCCTTACACTTGGGAGTGGCCAGTCATGTTCATTAGCGCTCACGGCTGCAGCCTCTGCTCTCGATTTGGGAGAAAGCAGACAAGCGTGCGCTGCCGTCGGAAGCGTGTGATGTCAGCGCTGGCGGGGTCCAGATTTGATTGGTCCGTCAGACCCGTCCACGCTGTCGAACAGCGTTAGCGGCACGAGCCAGCCGGCAGCTCGGAGAATTAAATCTGTAATGGCCTCGTGTCACCCTGCTACTCGGCACACTGGCCAGAGAGGAGACCAGTGAACCTCTGTCCCCGGCCTCGTGGGTCCTGGAGGGCTGCAGTGTGTGCAGGTCTGCAATGTCTTTCTGCACTTAATCAATCCTCTAGAGCAGTAGCTTGCTGTTAGCATACCTTTTACTTGGTTACTTTCGGCCAATGTAATGGTTGCTGATTTTAGTGAAAAGAAAACCCGTCAGACCCTGTGGCTCTCCAAATGCCAAAAACTCCTGATGTTATGTAGTTTTAGTATGTACTTCAGCAGCATTAACTGAGCTTTCTTGAAGTGAGATTAATCTAGCAAAAAATAGTGTTATTGGAGTGTACTTTATGCCAAGCAGACCCGTCTAACTTCATTCTGAAGGTCTGTATGTTGGAGTATGTTTATTTGTCTTTATTTCTAACAGTAATTGCGCCCTGTTTTTTGACAAGTCTGCAAAGATAAGGGCCATGGGAAATGAATCTGGGTATAAAATCTATAAAGCCAGGTTACTGATTTGACCAATTAAGCCGAGGGTAATTGGTTGGAACTGAAAAACTGCTCGCAGCAGATCCTCTGGGACAATTTGGTCGCGCAGTTCCGAGGTAAACTGTGAAGGAGAGGAGTAATGCGTCTTCTTAAACTGTGCCTTTCAGAGCATGGGATCGCAGGACGATGACGTAGGAAGCAAGACGTCGAGTTACTCCTGAAGCCCCCTGGGAAATATCGAGCCTCGAGTCAGGCTCTCTTTGGAAGATGTTTTTTTTAAAGGAGGAAAAAAAAAAAAAAAAAAAAGCCTGGACATTGTTCAAGAAAATCTGAGTGTGTGAACTAATTTATTGCTTTCACACAATGCCTGGAGGAAACTAAACAAAAAAGGAAAAAAAAAACTTGTTTTATTTATCAATGTTCAGATGGAAGAGCCGTTTGCTGCATTAACAGAAATAAAAGGAAAAACTGGACTTTTTGTTCACAATAAGTAAATAAGTGATTTTTTTTTGCGATTTATTTTATTATATGGCATTTGAATAATTAGTTGGTAATTCGTGCACTACAGACCTGTTTCTTTATAGAATTAAGGAATGTTCAATGTAGTGCAATGTTGCAATGTAGTGTCCAACCACAAGGTGTCACACTCCATTTACAAATTATCTGATGATTTTTGTAAACGCAACACGTGTATTTTTGCGCTGGTACAATTGGGCTTGATCGATTTGAAAATTCTGGTGATGGTTGGAACAATAACGCTAATATTCGCAGATTTATTGAATGTATATTGCTTCAGTGGAGACTGAGCTGAATGCGGCATTCAGCGTTAAATTGCTATCAGATTACCAAATGTATTTGGTTTTATTTAGGCTTTAGGCTGTGTCTTATAAGTTTTTTTTTAACTTGTGGCATGACCTTAGCGAGTTGGACCTGAACTGGAGAATAGCTCAACTAACGCAAATTGTGCTACTAGACATTGTAAACTCTAGCTGTATGTGGCTACGAGGCGTTTTTCTGGCATTCTTTGGCGTGTCAGTCTGTCTCAAAATGTGACAATTTGGCACGCCCAGTGATATTGTTTTTGAAAGACCGGCGTTTGAAGCGTCTTTCGTTCGGATAATTAGAAAACACAGCTAGAATCGGAAGTGACGCAGGGCAGTGCAGCACTTCAGAGCTCAATGGAATACAAACAAGCTGTGCCCCGCCTCTGTTTATTAAAGGATATTCACCAGGTTCTGTGCATGCTGCTAATCGGAAGTGTTTCCCTTTACTTATTCGTGATCTCACCTAGAAAGGCAAATTGTGGTTTCAGGAAAGGGGCAAAGATACTGGAGGGTTTTTTTTGTTTTTGATTGACACCACCAGCTCGCGCTCTCTAACCAGCCAATTGGAGTTTTCGTGCGGCTGGAAACGCCTACTAAAGGCGAGCTGCGTTTCAATACACCAATCGGAACCCTGTTTTAGCTGACCGGGAGGGGGCGTGAGCTCTACAGGAAACGACACCTACCCCCGCCAATAGAGGGCGAAACTCTCCTCTGGTGACCAATCACTGCGAGGCATTGGGCGGGCTCCACAATGCTCGCCGTGTTCTGTTGAATTCTATTGCCGACCATTAAAAAAAATAATAATCGGGAGAGTGGAAGTAGAAGAACCAGGGGTAACGCGACAGACATACAGACAGGGCTGTATTTAAAGGGACCGGTGGCTATTCTCAACAAGAAAACGAAACATCAGTAATTTGATGGTCTTTATTACTGACCCTTGGATTTTGGTTTGGCTGTCTCATTTTAAATCCGGACCGTTTCTGTGCGGCTGGCTAGCTGACTGGCTAGCTATATTCATTTTCTCTCGGACACGTTTCATCGTTTAAAAACACTACATAGCGGGCTAAATTGAATGTTGTTTCTGTCATGAGTCCGGCCGGCTGCGCTCATGTGAACGGTTTTAAGGTGGAGAACTGGAAGCAGAATCTACGAGTCATATACCAGTGCTTTGTGTGGAGTGGGACTGCTGAAACCAGGAGACGCAAGGTAAAAAAAATAAAATAAAATGCAAAAAAAAAGAAGATAAAACGAGCAAGAAAAAAATAGCAGGCTATAAACGAAACTCCAAACCTCAAGCAAGAAAATGGCATGCTTTCATATAGATGTAGGCGCTGTACACACGCCACTCCACACAGTTTGAAGCACATAGCACAACTCGCATAACGTTACACGCACACACCATTTGCTGGGATATCAATTTCAATCCATATAAACTGCACCAGACTGGGCAGAGCAGTGGTTATGTAGATAGTTATGTAGTGCTAGCTAAATCGAAAACCAGGTACCTACTGTATGGCCAGTGTTGAAACTGATGGCTCTACAATGGGTATCTAGTTTGTAGCATCTCAGCAAGTGAGTTAGCAACGTATTCATAATTCAAAACATGGTTCCAAACAACAGCCGAGTATGTACATAACAAGCCATTAAACTAAAATTCGTAAATAAGCCATTAGTTGCAAACCCTGGTATCACCAGCATGACAAGATACAGCTCTTTCAAGTGTCTTTTTGGATGTTTAGCTTGCTCACTAGGCAAATTAGCTTTGTTACTTGTACTGTGAACAGTTAGCTGGCTAACCATGGAAAACAGCAGTGTTTTAACTAAGGCAACATCAACACCTTCGACGGAGCGAAGAAACAAATCAGGCAGCCAGTGAGTTTGGTAATGTGGTTAATCTTGGCTAGTTATAAAACTGCAGTTGGTGGCAGCTAAGCAATATCTGCAACGAAAATGCATGCTGTAAGCTAGCGTACTCGAGGTAACAAACAACCATTTGTATAGTACAGGCAACAACCTCAGCTAGCAGATGTCAGTGTCCTAGAAAGATACCCAAGTTTATGCAAAGAATGCTATCTAGCTAGCTGACTAAGGGTCTGCTAGCTAATGCTGGCTGCCGAATATTTAAGCCTTTTTTATCGCGTCATATTCTCTGATTGTTGTCATACGAAGTTGATGGCTTGCATTTGGAGGGGAAAGAAAGACAAGGACGTATTTAAAGAGCACATCGACTAGCCAACGTGCTAGTTAGCTAGCTCCACATCCGATCAATTTGAACATCCTTTCACACCCAGTGTGTTCGCCTGGCATGTTCCGTTTCCTTCTTTTCTGGCTAAAGTGACGAGGCAAGAATGGGTCTCGCTGACTAGCTAGCTACCTGGATACAGATTGGCAAATCACCACCTTAAACACCGTTCCAGATCTAAATCCAGGAAGATGCGTGGGGGGAAAACGTTAAAACACGAAGCCGACAAGGTGTGCCTGTGCAGCAGATGTCTATCTAGCCAGTTTCCCTCCCGCACGCCTGTATTGTTCAGAGAGAAACACGCAAAGCCACCCCCTCTGTCCCTCCATCCCTCCACCCTACCCCTCCATTCAGTCAGAATTTTAATGTGGGGACACACGAGGGCCAGCACACTCCACTTTTTTTTTTTGTCACGCCATCTGCGCTCATCTCACCCGGCTCTATGACACAGTGCGTAGCCAGCTGTTGGCCACCTCTCACAGATGCAATATACTTCCGTAAATTCGTGGCTTTGGCATTTCACAGCGCTCAACATACATATTTATCGCTTTCGCGCAGGCTTTAAAAAATGAATCCATATATGATACACAGATATGTCACTTGAATTGTTAATTAATGGATTGGTGGAGGCACATAAGGTAATATGTGCATGACTTTCGTAAGGCTCTTTGCATTTGGCTATATAGATTTCTAGGGCTTTGATTAATCTGGCACTGGCGCCAGAATACTTAAACACATGGTTAAATTGGTCAGAGCTATTGAAACTGGCAAAAATTGAGATTCACAAAAGCCAAACCTATATGCGGATTCTCACTGTAGTTTTGTATTTCACTGAGTTTGTATATTCACCATTACCTTTATGGCCATTTTAAAACTTCTTGTGCTTTGGGGTTTAGAACTCTGGACTCAATATTAGTATGTAGTCCTGTATTTATGGTGTCTTTTCTGTATGCTGTAATGTAAATATGCATTTTTAAAAACATTTTATGAATGACTGTAATGTATATATGTATATATGTTGTTTCTGTAGACATGTTTGTTCTATCAAGGCAATCGCAGCATGGCTTACATATGTCATACATTTTTATTTCGTTGTTGATATAATAGGTACTACAGAATGATGTGGGATGGACTTCATTGGTGAGTCAAAACCCCTCCTCATGCACTGACATCATTAGAGGCCTGCTTGAGATGCATAAGCCAATCAAAATGCTCTGTAACTGTCTCTAGCTTCCCCCACACGTCGTGCCAGTGACCGTACGCTAACCAAACTGCTTATGAGACCTAATGACCCCTTGCTGAATCGCTAGTCTGGCTTGCCAGTAGACGGCAGGGCGAGGCAGAAAGGTGGTCTGGCCAGCGGCGAGAACGGCAGGATCCGCGCTCGTTGCGTAAGCGGTGTCCTCACACTGACGTCGCCGGTTTTTCTGGCGAGACACAGATGCACAAGACAAACAGTTCTCTTCACAAAGGTCAGATACCTGCTGTTTGTACAGCGAGGTGTCTGGTGGGCCTCGCATTTAACCCACGCACCTGCTTCCCTGTGGCATTCACCATCACAATTAACTTTACAGCTCCCTTCGGTAGTGTCGGTTTCCACGGTGATTAACAGGAACACTTTGCCCTGAGCTTGTAATGTGTGCAGCTCGAACAGTCAGCACTGTAACTAAGGAATTAGCACAACCTCTCCTAACCCCATCAACCTCTCAAGCAGCACTCCAAATATTATGTGTCCCAGAAATTCTCAAGCGAGCTAAATATGATCATCATAATTACAATGCTATGAATGAGGCTTACTATTAATTAGTCTTGCAACCTAACAGTTCCTACTAATGCAGTAAAGTGTTGTTGTTAATGGCTTGTCAGTTTCACAAATTACATTTTGTTTTTATAAGAGGTGCATTTGTGGCGGGGGCCAGACCCCAGGGGTGTGCTTGTCTGGGGGGCCAGTGTAGCTTTGCACATGGCGTGGCAGGGGGGTGCAGCAGGGCAAAGCCTAAACTTATTATTCCACCGAGCTTGTGCTGCGGACTTCGTCTCCCAAAATCCACTGCAGGGAAGGTCGCGTGGGTTCACTGTTCGAGCGTTGGCACCGGTTGCTTAGCTGCATTGGCTCAGTGAGATTTAGATATAGTGTGTGTGCTTGTGTGTGTGTGTGTGTGTGTGGGGTGGTTACAATTTCTGGCCCTCAGAATGTAAAACTCAGCAAGTTTTCGAGCTCTGTACGTAGCGCCAGCTTCTGCAGGGGTTGAGCTCATCCTCTTCCACAGCCAGCGAGTCTAAGCGGGGCAGTCGGGGTGATGGTTCAGCTCAGGGCTGCATCGCGTAAGAAAAAAAATGCCACTAAAGTGCGTAATGGACGCTCAAATCCGAGGCCTGGAGTTCAAGTTCAACAGCCTGAGATTTTATATGTCTTATGAACCCTGGAGTGTGTTCTCAGCCCCTTCACAAAACATGTTGAATGCCTTCTAATCATATTAATGTCCTTGCTTATTTTTAGGTCATACCATTTTATGTTGGGGTTCTGCGAACCCTTGTATACAAGTGGGTGTCAGGTCTGCATTCTTGAATGTCACCAAACTGGGTCACAAACATGATGCTGTTTGTAGCATGAAACAGGAAGTGGAACTGTAATTGCCAGACGGTCGCTGGTTTCTCCACAGATAACCCTGTAAGTGTGTTAGATAACTTCGATGTGAAACACTGATCGAATGACAGGACACACTAGGTGTCCTGTGTCGAACCAGGGCTCTAGTGTTTGGTTAAACATGTTAGTCTTAGAGTCTGACCACAGACAGAGTGTTTGACCTTGGAAACGAATGTAAGGGGAGGTAGTGAACTTGCCGGCGTTTGATGATCGCCAACAAGCAATGTTTTTTTCTGTTGCAGCCTGCACAAAGGCAAAGACCTTGTTTGAAAAAAGAACCGATTGCAAGTTAAACCTGACCTCTGATTTCTCTTTTAATCAGAAGTATTAATAGTAACTCAGCCTCTTTTTTTTCCTGGTAAAAATTAATTAAAGGTTAATGCACATGGGTGCTTTGAAGCTGCACAGATACGATTTGAATGAGGAGTGATGTTGGGTGATGCTCTGCTTTAACAGACGTTATGTACTGTTACATAGACATAGTAGGCCTATATATACTGTCTGTGTCTATACACAAAAATGTGTGTATGTGTACACACACACACACATGCATATTTATATTTGTGTATATATAGATATATACATGTGTGCTCAGACACAGAAACACATGTTTGTGTGTTTTTGGGGGCTGAGCAGACTCCCATGTTACAGTGTCCCTCTCAGTCCTGGGATGAACCCGTAACAGCTGGTTTTTTATGTGGGACTGCAGAGGGGAAGCACACCGGCTTTGCCGAATACTGCCTCAGCAGTGTCGCAGAGCGTCCCATTCAGGATTCAAACCCACAACCCCGCAAAATTCAGCGCTGCCAATGAGCACGTGATATACACACTGTAATGCTAGTAACTCCATGTAATACTGTAGCCCCCCCAGTCCATCGCCGTTTGAGCCACTCCAGGTTTTGCTGGAGGCATGCCAGCCAGGACTCCTCCTTTTGGTGGATTCCCTTCAGTGCACTAGCCTGCTTCCAATTGGACCTGGAATGGATCATAGTGCTACCCATTTGGAATGTCATTTACACCTCTGGCCTTGTTACAGTGTAATCTGTTAGGATGAGGAATCACTGCCTCAAAGCATCCTTCTGAGCCCTGGCTGCCCAGTAACTGAATATCTGTTACCACGGAGACCTTGCCATTTATTTAGCCAAAAGGTATGTTCTGTGATGCCACGCCCAGCTGAAGGCAATTACACTGCCTGGCCAAAAAATAAAGGTTGCGCACACTAATATTTAGTTGGACCGCCATTAGCTTTGATTACGGCGCGCATTCGTCATGGCATTGTTTCGACAACCTCATGCAACGTCACAACATTTATTTCCATCCAGAATTGCATTATCTTGTATTGACGACGGGAGAGTCGAACCTCTCCGTAAAGTCTTCTCCGGCACATCCCAAAGACTTTCAGTGGGGTTAAGGTCACGACTCTCTGGTGCCAATTCATGTGAAAATGATTCCTCATGCTCCCAGAACCACTCTTTCACAATTTGAGCCCGATGAATTTTGGCATTGTCGTACTGGAATATGCCTGTGCCGTCAGGGAAGAAAAAATCCATTGATGGGATAACCTGATCATTCAGTGCATTCAGGTACTCAGCTGACTTCATTTTATTGCCGCATAAAGTTACTGAGCCTAGACCTGACCAATTGAAGCAAGTCGAGATCATAACACTGCTTCCAGAGGCTTGTACAGTGGGCACTGTCCAACAAAATCCAAACGGCGACTTTTTTTTTGGCCAGGCAGTGTATAAAATATACAGAATATCTGTATGGTTGTGCCATTCTGACCAGCTGTCCTGCAGTTCTCTCTTCATGTATTTGCACCAAGCCAAAGCTGGAGTGTTTTCTGGGTGCAGAGACGTGGGCGAGATTTAAACGTGTTTCTGCACCTGTGACCAGGTATAAAAAACTGAAGTGAAAGGGGCTATTAATGTATCTACCGGGTCCATGGATAATTTCAGCATTAACTTTATACAGCGTTTAACTTTAGCCTGTAAGTAAATCCCAGTGATAGTTTTTCCTTCATAAACACAGATTTCCCATTTAACTTTGGAGATTGCTGAACTGTTAAGGGGAAGGGGAGGATCTTTTTTAACAGGATCAAAGTTGAGGACGAATGTTGGTTGAATGCATGCTAACGTTAGAGCTGCGGTGACTGCTCTCAGGTAGCATGCTCTCAGCTCATGATTGGCATGCCCAGGGCCCCTGCACCCCTGCTGAAGGAACCATAGCTGCCCACCTCCCAGTCAGGTGCAGGTACTCCTGGAAGTCATCAAGGCCAGGTCACCTCCAGGAGCAAGGTGTCAGTCTGCTGCACACACAGGGTGTGAAGCCAGGCCAGGGGGCCCATTCATTAGTATGGTACTTTTTATGTAGCTGAATATTTGCTTAAACAGCTTAACAGGTTTAACAGTTTAAGTGCCATGGGCCACCGTTGGGTGAATGAAACCTCTGGGTACATGTCCTCCCTGCCCACTGCTTCAGACAGGCCCCTGGGTACACATCCTCCGTGCCCTCTGCTTCAGACAGACCCCTGGGTATACCTCCTCCCTGCCCACTGCTTCAGACAGGCCCCTGGGTACACGTCCTCCCTGCTCTCTGCTTCAGACAGGCCCCTGGGTACACATCCTCCGTGCCCTCTGCTTCAGACAGACCCCTGGGTATACCTCCTCCCTGCCCACTGCTTCAGACAGACCCCTGGGTACACGTCCTCCCTCACCACTGCTTCAGACAGACCCCTGGGTATACCTCCTCCCTCACCACTGCTTCAGACAGGCCCCTGGGTACACGTTCTCCCTGCCCTCTGCTTCAGACAGACCCCTGGGTACACGTCCTCCCTCACCACTGCTTCAGACAGACCCCTAGGTATACCTCCTCCCTCACCACTGCTTCAGACAGGCCCCTGGGTACACGTTCTCCCTGCCCTCTGCTTCAGACAGACCCCTGGGTACACGTCCTCCCTCACCACTGCTTCAGACAGACCCCTGGGTACACGTCCTCCCTCACCACTGCTTCAGACAGACCCCTGGGTACACGTCCTCCCTGCCCTCTGCTTCAGACAGGCTCCTGGGTACACGTCCTCTCTGCCCTCTGCTTCAGACAGGCCCCTGGGTACACGTCCTCCCTGCCCTCTGCTTCAGACAGGCCCCTGGGTACACGTCCTCCCTCACCTCTGCTTCAGACAGGCCCCTGGGTACACGTCCTCCCTCACCTCTGCTTCAGACAGGCCCCTGGGTACACGTCCTCCCTGCCCTCTGCTTCAGACAGGCCCCTGGGTACACGTCCTCCCTGTCCTCTGCTTCAGACAGGCCCCTGGGTACACGTCCTCCCTGCCCTCTGCTTCAGACAGGCCGCTGGGTCGCGCGCGGTCTGGAGCGCGATGACATTGTCACCGCCGCCGCTTTGTCTTTGATTGGCAGGCCGGGGCAAAGGGGGCGGGGATGGGGGAGGGGGCTGAAAGGGATCCCGCGCAGCGGTGCGGAGTTCTCTCCTCCGTCTGCCGGTTTCCACGGAGACCTTGCCGCCTCCCGCGGCAGATGGCCCGGTGTTCCCGGGGGCTCCTCCCCTCCCCGCCGCGGCATTGAGGCCCGATCTGTCACGCCTGTCCGACCGCCGGCCCCGCCGAGCTGTGTGTGTGTGTGTGTGTGTCAGTGTGTGCGTGTGTGACTGTCACTGTGAGTGAGTGTGAGTGTGCGTGTGCGAGTGCGAGTGCGTGTGTGTGTGTGACTGAGTGTGTGTGTGTGTGCGCTTGTGTTCGTCTGTGACTGTGAGTGTGTGTATTTGTGTGCGTGTGTGTGTGTGTGACTGTGACTGTGAGTGAGTATGTGTGTTTGTGTGTGTGCGTGTGTGTGTGCGCACACTCGTGTGTGTGTGCGTGCATGTGCACCTGCATATGTGTAGTCGCTGGCTCTCCGGTAGTACTGTGTGGACTATAGGGTAATAAATAGTTGCTGGCTCTCCTGTAGTACTGTGTGGACTGTAGGGTAATAAATAGTTGCTGGCTCTCCTGTAGTACTGTGTGGACTGTAGGGTAATAAATAGTTGCTGGCTCTCCTGTAGTACTGTGTGGACTGTAGGGTAATAAATAGTTGCTGGCTCTCCTGTAGTACTGTGTGGCCAGGTGGGTGGAAGAGCCCCTGTGATTTCCCTCTGATTTACCCCAGCAGCTCAGAGTGGTTCCCTCCCTGTCAGGGCGGAGCTGGGTGGGTGGTCTGGGGCTAACCGTGGCCTGTGAACCTGATCCTTGGTTACGGAGGTAGGCTACACCTGCAGCGTGTATTACAGCACACGGTGCCGCTTTAATGTGTGTGAGTCTGCTCTGTCTCTCAGCCTTCTGTCTTCTGTGAAGAAGGAAAATCAGAGGATGAGTGTAGGTTCAGACAGAGCTGTCATCCCTCGCAGTTCTGCCGCAACCGTTTCATCTGGAGAATCAAAAAAAAAAAAACACATTTGATGTTGAGCAGTTTTCTTTCCAAAAGTTGAGACTAAAGGACTATGTTTTGTACACACTGGAATGTGTTAAAGCATTTCTAACTAACGCGTTCATGGTCCCTACATTATTATAACGGATGATTATCGATGGGTCCATCTTTATTCGTTTATTAGAAAGGGACAGAAGAACGCAGTCAATCGGAGGAGGATGGAATAGTGAATGGAACGGGGCCGTTTCCTGTCGAAGAGTTTGGGGCCGTTTCCTGTCGGAGGGCGTGGGGCCATTTCCTGTCAAAGCGTGCCGGGCCGTTTCCTGTCGGAGGGTTCGGGGCCGTTTCCTGTCGGAGCGTCTGGGCTCTGAAGGACCGTGAGGCGAAGGCGGGTGTAAGATTGAGTGCACCTGTCCCCCAGGCCCTTCTGGGGACAAAAACAGAAAGGTTCCGTTCTGACCTTGGCAGGACTTTGGTCCACGCGTGGAATGCGAATCAGAGTGTCTGTGAAGTTGAGACGCGGGGGCGAGCCTGTCGAGCGGTTCTGTCGCAGAAGAAGTGAGCCGCCGGCATCCTGGGTTTGGTGAGCTCATCCCGCGCCCCCCCCCCCCCCCCCCCCCTCGCTCGTTCGTCTGTTTCACAAAACCGTTCCCTCTTATTTCTTCTCCTCTTGCACAAGGTGTCTTGTGTAATATGGAGGTGAGGGGGAGCTAATGGCGGGTTTTTTCCCTGAGGGGGCGGGTGGTGTATGAGCACTGTGTGCGTGCGTGCGTGCGTGCGTGCGTGCGTGCGTTCGTGTGTCTGTGTGTCCGAGTGTGTGTGTGCGTGCGTGCGTGCGTGCGTGCGTGCGTGCGTGCGTGCGTTTGTGTGTCTGTGTGTCCGAGTGTGTGTGTGCGTGCGTGCGTGCGTGCGTGCGTGTGTGCGTGCGTTCGTGTGTCTGTGTGTCCGAGTGTGTGTGCGTGCGTGTTGCTGTGATCGGGAGTGTGATTATCATGTCCAGGTGAAATGCATCTCAGCTCGCCTCCTGGGTTGTGAGCTGTTAGCAGGGCGGATGTGACACTTGATAGGGAGCTGGTCGAAACTGGCTCTCCACATCTGACAGTCTAATCACCCCCCCCTGCATCCGATTGGCTGCTCAATCCGTCGCAGCCCCTCCCCTCTGATCCCCTGGGGTGCCACTGCACAAATGCTGCTGCTGTGTTTTTTTTAATTCTTTGTAGTGAGTCGTAGTTTGAATTATTGTGATTTTCCAAATGGTAAGTTCTAGTTGCTGTTATAGATTAAATGATTGTTTGTTGTTTGCTTGACCCGGTGAAACTCATTCAGACAGGAGCAACTTTACTACCTCTAATGTGAAACTGAGGTCTTTCCTTAATTACGTACTGCAGCTGAGGCCAGAGCGATAGCGCCCCCTCCTGGTCCACCCTGACGGCCCCAGCTCCCTGACGCGGCGCCCCGGTCACAGCCGAGGACCAGCTGCTGAGCCGCGGCATTCGCTGAGACCAGCGACGGTCACTGCCTGTCACAGTGGGCCACGCCCCTCCCACAGTCCGATGCTCCGCCCACTGCTTTCCTCTAACCGTATAGAAAAGGCCCCCCCCCCCCGCCCCCTCTCAGAATTCACACGCTCCGTACCGTGGCGCTCCTGGTTTCGCCTGCAGTGGCTGATGGGACTGCGGGCCGCTGTTTTACACCCCTCCTCTCTTACCCATCGTCGGCCGCGACGCTCAGATCCCGACACGTTTAATCACGTCTTAATACCCCCCCGGTGCCGGCGGAGTTGGCGGCGGCCCCGTAGAGGGAACAATTAAAGCGAATTGAGCGACGGCGGGAAAATCCCGCGTTGGGGGAGCGCTGCGGAAAAAAACCGAGCGCTCCCAAGATCCTCCCTTCCAGCGCTGCGCTAACGAGTGCCCAGCGAGCGGCTAATTAATCTGCACCGGCCCGCCCGCCGCTCCCTCTCCTCCTCTCTGCTTTCGGGCCGGCACCTCGGGCGGTTCTGTCGGGTCCCCGACCCCCGCGTTTGAGGTTGGGGGGGGGGGTCACATGGGATTGGACGAGCGAGAAAGGGGCGGTGAGGAAGTGCAGGGACCCCCGCCCTGCAACAGGCAGCTTAGTGGATATCCTTTCCTCAAGTTTTGTCTTTTTTTTTTCTTTTGGAATTCTACTGGGTAGTTCTGACCGGAGGAAGTTTTGTTAGCGCTTAGCCGATGGCCTTTTTTTAGAGAGAACGTGGGGAGGGGAACGTGAGCAGATTTGGCGTTCTGTATAGGGGCTTGGCTGCTGGCGGCTGATTGGCTGTTCGGCGGCTGTCTGGGGGCTGATTGGCTGCAGCGGTGTTGTAGGGAGGCCCGCAGGCTCCCGTGGGTACGGCGTACAGCCGGGGTTAAATCGCGGCTCCACCGCTACGCGGAATCCGCAGGCGCTTCCCGTACAGCTTCCACTTTTGATTTTTTTCCCGCTTTACCCCCCCCCCACCCCCGCATGCCGGGGAATTCTGCCCGAGGCAGTGGTGTCAGTCACTGCCTCAGATCCGGATTGATATTCCGTGGGTACCCTGTGTGCTGAGCCTGCAAAGTGCTCTGCTTTGGCTCCTTAAAGACGTGCTCAAATCTGCCCCTGGTGTTCAGTAGCGCTGCTGTTTCTCAGTTCTACCTGATTGGTTAATTGATTAATGTCGCTGATTGGCCGGTCGTCACACTCTCCCAGGTCTTATCCTGTCCCTGACGCAGGGAGGGCGGGGGCGGGGGCAGGGGGCGGGGCCGGGGGCAGATTTGAGCGTTCCTGCTTTGTGACCGGTGGTGAAGCCACTTCGAAGCTTGCTGCACATGAACACAGCTGTGCAGCTAGCCGCTGGGCTAGTCCTTTGTGATTTGTTCATGAGTTTATTTTTTTATTGTGGGCTGTCATGTGTTTTAATAATAATAAATAATAATAATGATAGATCAGTGGATAAAGAACATTTATAGCACAGTTCTGTGAAAGCTGTAGAAGTGATTAATGTGGGGAGCTGAAAAGTATTCGGTGGGTGGAGTCATTTGGTCTCATGGTTTTGCCATCTGCGGCGAAGCGCTGTAATTGGCTCAAATCTTTTTGGGGTGCGGTTTGGGAGGAGTGGGTGGTGTGGGGGTAGTTCATGGAGCCTCTCAGTTTTTGATGTGGCGTCAACATGAAGTGCCCCGCCCTCAGCGCAGTGAAGATCTGGCTGTGCGCAGTGACATGTAATGAGCAGGGCTGCATGCTACGAACACTGCTTCCCAAGGTGAAGGACATGCGTTGGGTTGAATTTAGCACAGAGGTGTGGGAATGTGGCGTTTATTAGCCCTTATATACCAAGCGGAAAGCATGCATAGTGCAGAAGCTTCTCTTTAAAGCCTGCTTGCTTTGTGCATTTTTCATAAGGTATTCATTATTTACAGTTATTTATGAACGCTTGAATGGGCTGAGCTGCTGCTTGAATATGGGAGAAGCTTTTACATATACTTAGCCTGCATTTCACATTTTTATGTTTCAGCTTTCAGTTGTTTTTTGTTTTGCAAGCCGCTTTATGAATGTGGAGAAGGAAGTGAGAAAAGCGTTTGCGTTCGCGGTGAACCCCAGCGGGTGGGAGGACCGGGTAGCGGCCCTGTCTAAATACGCTTGTGCAGTTCAGGAAGTGAGAGATTGAGGGGAGGAGGATGGATGGATAGATGGATGGATGGGTGGGTGGGTGTAGAGCCCAGCATTTCTCCTCTTTGGTGCAGATTAAAGGTGTATGACATCACTGGCAGAATCACACAGCCAGGCGCACGTCAGGATGTGTGAGGTCACGTGGCCGGAGGGAGGGATGAGCCACTCATTCAGCCCCTAGTGCATGATGGGAAAGGAGAGAGGAAAAAGATGGGAGGAGAGTGGAATTTGGCTTGCAGACTGTCTCATTCACATGCACACGCATACACACACACACACACACACACACACACACACGGGTTTGTGGTACCACAGTTGGATAGAAATAGTAAAACTTGTCCGCTGTCTGTCCCCTTCCTCTTTCAGTTCTCTGTTGCCTGCTCTCGCCCTCCATCAGCTCCTCTCTCTCTCTCTCTCTCCCCCCCACCCCCTCCCTCCCTCCCTCCCTCCCTGTGTCAGGGCCCTTGTCACAGTTAGCAGTTGTTTTTGATTTCAGTGTGCGACGCAGACAGGCTGAATTCTCTCTGTCCGTCAGTTCCAGTCGTCTGCCTTTATCCTCCTCCCTGTCCTCCCGTTGCCTCCTCTCTTCCCCTCCTGCTCCTGTTCCTCAGCCTCCTGCTCCTGTTCCTCAGCCTCCTGCTCCTGTTCCTCAGCCTCCTGCTCTTGTTCCTCAGCCTCCTGCTCCTGTTCCTCAGCCTCCTGCTCTTGTTCCTCAGCCTCCTGCTCCTGTTCCTCAGCCTCCAGCTCCTGTTCCTCAGCCTCCTGCTCCTGTTCCTCAGCCTCCTGCTCCTGTTCCTCAACCTCCTGTTCCTGTTCCTCAGCCTCCTGCTCTTGTTCCTCAACCTCCTGTTCCTGTTCCTCAGCCTCCAGCTCCCTGTTCCTCAACCTCCTGCTCCTGTTCCTCAGCCTCCTGCTCCTGTTCCTCAGCCTCCAGCTTCCTGTAGAGCTCGGCTCAGTTTCATTCATCACTGATTCCTCTTTCCTTGTAAAGCTTCCTTTAGTCTTAACCTGAGACTTGCTTTTCTCTCTCTCTTCCCTCTGCCTTGTACCCCTGTTTCTCTCTCTGATTCTCTCTCTGATTCTACCTCTGATTCTCTCTGTTTCTCTCTCTGATTCTCTCTCTGTTTCTCTCTCTGCTTCTCTCTCTGTTTCTCTCTGATCCTCCTCCACCCGGTTAGTGCTATTCCTTTCTGTTGAGTCATTGAGAATCACAGTCAGTGTGGGTGCGTGCGTTTGTGTGTGTGTGTGTGTGCATGTGCGTGTGTGTGTGTGTGTGTGTGTGTGTGTGTGCATGTGCGTGTGTGTGCGAGTATGAGTGTGTGTGTGTGTGTGTGTGTGTGTGTGTGTGCATGTGCGTGTGTGTGCGAGTATGAGTGATTGTCATGCTGATGTGTGTGATTCCATTTGATCTGCTGGGCCTCGGGGCCACCCCACATTTAGCCCCACCCCTGCGTGCCCTGGGACTCTCCTTTCTCCTCCCTCTTTCTCTTCCCCGCCTCGTTTCTCCTCCCTCTTTCTCTTCCCCGCCTCGTTTCTCCTCCCTCTTTCTCTTCTCCGCCTCCTTTCTCCTCCCTCTTTCTCTTCCCCGTCTCGTTTCTCCTCCCTCTTTCTCTTCTCCGCCTCGTTTCTCCTCCCTCTTTCTCTTCCCCGCCTCGTTTCTCCTCCCTCTTTCTCTTCTCCGCCTCGTTTCTCCTCCCTCTTTCTCTTCCCCGCCTCGTTTCTCCTCCCTCTTTCTCTTCTCCGCCTCGTTTCTCCTCCCTCTTTCTCTTCCCCGTCTCGTTTCTCCTCCCTCTTTCTCTTCCCCGCCTCGTTTCTCCTCCCTCTTTCTCTTCCCCGCCTCGTTTCTCCTCCCTCTTTCTCTTCCCCGCCTCGTTTCTCCTCCCTCTTTCTCTTCCCCGCCTCGTTTCTCCTCCCTCTTTCTCTTCCCCGTCTCGTTTCTCCTCCCTCTTTCTCTTCCCCGCCTCGTTTCTCCTCCCTCTTTCTCTTCTCCGCCTCGTTTCTCCTCCCTCTTTCTCTTCCCCGTCTCGTTTCTCCTCCCTCTTTCTCTTCCCCGTCTCGTTTCTCCTCCCTCTTTCTCTTCTCCGTCTCGTTTCTCCTCCCTCTTTCTCTTCCCCGCCTCGTTTCTCCTCCCTCTTTCTCTTCTCCGTCTCGTTTCTCCTCCCTCTTTCTCTTCTCCGTCTCGTTTCTCCTCCCCCTTTCTCTTCCCCGCCTCGTTTCTCCTCCCTCTTTCTCTTCCCCGTCTCGTTTCTTTTCCCTCTTTCTCTTCTCCGTCTCGTTTCTCCTCCCTCTTTCTCTTCTCCGTCTCGTTTCTCCTCCCTCTTTCTCTTCCCCGCCTCGTTTCTCCTCCCTCTTTCTCTTCCCCGCCTCGTTTCTCCTCCCTCTTTCTCTTCCCCGCCTCGTTTCTCCTCCCTCTTTCTCTTCCCCGCCTCGTTTCTCCTCCCTCTTTCTCTTCCCCGCCTCGTTTCTCCTCCCTCTTTCTCTTCCCCGCCTCGTTTCTCCTCCCTCTTTCTCTTCCCCGCCTCGTTCCTCTTCCCTCTTTCTCTTCCCCGCCTCGTTTCTCCTCCCTCTTTCTCTTCCCCGCCTCGTTTCTCCTCCCTCTTTCTCTTCTCCGTCTCGTTTCTCCTCCCTCTTTCTCTTCTCCGTCTCGTTTCTCCTCCCCCTTTCTCTTCCCCGTCTCGTTTCTCCTCCCTCTTTCTCTTCCCCGCCTCGTTTCTCCTCCCTCTTTCTCTTCCCCGTCACGTTCCTCTTCCCTCTTTCTCTTCCCCGCCTCGTTTCTCCTCCCTCTTTCTCTTCCCCGCCTCGTTTCTCCTCCCTCTTTCTCTTCCCCGCCTCGTTTCTCCTCCCTCTTTCTCTTCCCCGTCTCGTTTCTCCTCCCTCTTTCTCTTCCCCGCCTCGTTTCTCCTCCCTCTTTCTCTTCCCCGCCTCGTTTCTCCTCCCTCTTTCTCTTCCCCGCCTCGTTTCTCCTCCCTCTTTCTCTTCCCCGCCTCGTTTCTCCTCCCTCTTTCTCTTCCCCGTCTCGTTCCTCTTCCCTCTTTCTCTTCCCCGCCTCGTTTCTCCTCCCTCTTTCTCTTCCCCGCCTCGTTCCTCTTCCCTCTTTCTCTTCCCCGCCTCGTTTCTCCTCCCTCTTTCTCTTCCCCGCCTCGTTTCTCCTCCCTCTTTCTCTTCCCCGCCTCGTTCCTCTTCCCTCTTTCTCTTCCCCGCCTCGTTTCTCTTCCCTCTTTCTCTTCCCCGCCCCGTTTCCACGCGCGTTCTGCAGGAGCGGCGTTCGCTCTGTGACCGTGCGAGCCGCTCTGTGACGGCTGTGTCCCGGAGCGCACAGCGCCGTCCTCACCCTGCTGAGCCGCGCTACGCAGACGCGCTTTCTGTCAGTCCAGCGTCTGGAGGCGCCAGAGATATTAAAAAAAGAGGGGGCGGAGAGAGAGGACGGGGCGGAGCGGGGTCGAGCGAGGGAACGTGCAGTGTTCTGAGGAGCGCGTTGAGGAGCGCGTGAGTCACCGACCCCTCCCCCGGGGCGGAGCCACGCGTCTCCGGAGGAGCGATGCTGTAATCAGGAGCGGAACTGAAGAGAGAGCGGAGAGGGGGAGGAGGAAAGGGGTCGTGCTTGTTTGCTGATTCTCCGCCTCCCGTGCCCGTTCTCTCCCGCGCCGGTTTGGCGGCTGATTAGATGTGAAATGGCACATTCGTGATTCATCCCTTATGTAAGAGGGGGGGTTTTTTTTGGCTCGCCCTGTGGCCCGATGCCTTCCCAGCTCGCTGGCGGTCACGTGGACGCTGTTTCGGCCGCTCTCTTAGGCCGGCGGGAGGCGTCGCTGTCAAACGTGCTGTAGCTGCACCCTGACAGGTGACCGTCCAATCAGAATCTTACCTGGACTGCTTCAGGTAGTCCAGCTGTGTAAACGGGTGCTGTGCGAGCTGCGTAAGTCGCTCTGGATAAGAGCGGCCGCTAAATGGCGGTAACATAAGAACGGATGGCGATTTTTTGCACACGCCCCCGGTGTTTGCGTCGGTGGCTCCCTCCTGTGCGGCTGGATTCGCATGAATCGCCGCCATTGGTCACAGAGACAGAGGTCACCGTGTCCCCGATGAGCGATGGATCTTCACTGCTACCCTGACGGACCGAACCTGAACCAAAAGCCGGAGTGCGGCAGCCTTTGCTCGTGAGACGGGCTGCAGAACGCTCTTCCGCGTCTCGAGCTGCTTCTCCGCGGCGCGTTTTCTGTTCCGCAGCCCCTCCAGCGACGCTGACGCCGTGTCCCGGTTGCTCATTGGCCGATCCCCCCCCTCCGAGCGTCCTGCCCTCTCCGGGTACCCTGTAAGTAGCGTTGGAGGGTGAGCTGGGGACGAAGGGAGTGGGTGAGGTTGCAGGGGCGCCTTGCGGGGTGCTGTACCTAGCGGGACACGGTGCTGATTCGGTGAATGGGGGAGGGGCGGAGGAACGGGGCTGGAGGGCGGGGCTTGCTTTGTCATGACGGCAGGCTGTTTGCAGGGACCCCCCTCACTGCAGAGCCACACAGATTAGGCAGTTAGGGTTAGGAGGCACGGGCTGGTGTGAGGGGCAGTGTTAAGGTTAGGAGGCACGGGCAGGTGTGAGGAGCAGTGTTAGGGTTAGGAGGCCCAGGCAGGTGTGAGGGGCAGTGTTAGGGTTAGGAGGCACGGGCAGGTGTGAGGAGCAGTGTTAGGGTTAGGAGGCACGGGCAGGTGTGAGGGGCAGTGTTAGGGTTAGGAGGCAGGGGCAGGTGTGGAAGTGCTTCTCCGTGCGATGGTTTTCTCTGCACAGGTGGGACGTCTCTGAAGTCCTGTCATGTGTTTCTTCCACTCATGAACTCCGCCAGCCGGCTTCACTAATTAGTTCTGCCTCCTGGCTGACGAATTGTGCTAATTAGCAAATACGGGTGATTGAAACAACAGACTGGGCGAGAGTTTTACTTTCTGAATCTGGATTTTCCACCTCAGGATGTCTGACACACACACACACACACTCACACAGGAACACACACACACACGAGACACACATCCACGAGCACGCCAAGAACAAGCGCCGCAACCTCGGTAAGAACACGCACACACACACACACACACACACACTCACGTGCACGGCCACTGAAGCACACTCACGCACACACACAGTTTGCCTGTTCACCACTGTCGTATTCCAGAGTGCTGTTCAGGGGTCTGTGCTTGTGCTTTGAATCCCAGCTCTTGCATTGGCCTGAGGTGCCTTTGCGTAGATGCTTCACATGAACATGGAGGTGTAGAAATGGATGAATGAGGAAAGTATCAGTGTGTGCCCACTGCCCTGGTGCTGAGCCCCGGAGTGTCCCAGAACTTGTCCCCTGGAGCGAAGGCATTTACGCATCGCGGTGTGGTCGTCATCATCCTCTTCCTCCTCCTCCTGGCTCTCAGTTGTGGGGTTGCAGCAGGTGTGGTCTCTGCAGGCCTGGTGGTGTTCCGGGAGAAACGCGTGTGTGTGTGCATGCGTGTGTGTGCGCGGGCGCGCGCGTGTGTGTGTGTGCGTGTGTGTGTGCGTGCGTGCGTGCATTAGAGCTTGTCCCTCGGTTTGCAGCAGGTATAGCAGGGCTTTGTTCGCCTGGTGCCTCTCTCTCTCTCTCTCTCTCTCTCTCTCTCTCTCTCTCTCTCTCTCTCTCAGCCGCTGAGTCATGTAGCAGACTCTCACTCCGAGGGCGGAATGACTGCTGTGGTTTGGTTTCACTTTCTCTCTTTCACTCAGTGCCTGTCTTTCTCTAACACTACCGCTTGCTTTTCTGTCCCTTTCTCTCGTCTGTTTCCGATTGGCTTTCCACATTCTGTCTTCATCCCTTTCTCTGTCTGCCTCTTTCCATACTTGTTATGCATCTCTCTCTCTCTCTCTCTCTCTCTCTCAGTGATTAGTACCACAGGTACTGCTGCAGTAGACTCCTCTCTCCTGTAATCGTGACTAACTCTGCCTTTTTAGTCCAGACTTTGGCTGGGTGTTGGGCTGAATGTGGGTGGACTACATTTGGAGCTTAAAAATAGACTGTGAAAATGGCAAGTCCTGGTTAGTGTTGCCAGCCTGCCTGAGAGCACGGACAGGCACACTGACGTCCTGAACACTGTTCCCCCTGCGTCCTGAACACCGCCCCCCTGCGTCCTGAACACCGCACCCCTGTGTCCTGAACACCGCCCCCCCCCAGCATACTGAAAACCATTCCCCTGCATCCGGAACACCGCCCCCCCCGTGTCCTGAATGCAGTTCCTCCAGGTATTTTGAACGCAGCCCCTCTGTGCCCTGAACGCAGCCCCGCTGGATCCTGAACGCCGCCCCCCCTGTGTCCTGAACACTGTTCCCCCTGCGTCCTGAACGCCGTTCCCCCGGACATCCTGAACGCCATTCCCCCGGGCATCCTGAACGCCACCGCCCCAGTGGAGGATGGTGGTGACGGTTCTGGTGACAGACGGGGCCCGGCTCCTCTCTGCTGTGACCCGGTGGGCTCGGCGTGGGCCCTGCGCTCTTACAGTGTCTGCCAAAGGCCTCAGAGTAGTGGAGTAAAGAGTAACTGAGCGCGCTCATAGACCGCCTTTCCTGACAGGGCAGTTACAGGGAGGAGGGGTTGTTTTGATGGTGATAATTATTCCTGCCAGGAGCAGAGAGTTCTCCATGAGCTTCGTCGCTCTTAGGAGGAGGAAGAGGAGGAGGAAGAGGGTGGTGGTGGTGGTGATTGCATCAGTGGCAGGGCTCTCTGCCGTAAGCGTGGTGCAGCCTGTATTTGACCTGCTGATTTGTTTCAGTGAGAGATCCACAGGAAATATGTTAGAGGTACAGGAAGGGAGCGTGCGCTTTGCTGACGGTCACTGCGTGTCTGTTACTGATGGGGCGAGGAGTTTGCTGTCCTGTGGAGTCATTTTCTGTCTGTCTATCGGCATGAATGCAGCACTGACCTGCTCCTTAAAGCCTAACAGGCCCCAGTCTGCTGCAGTACTGACCTGCTCCTTAAAACGTAACAGGCCCCAGTCTGCTGCAGTACTGACCTGCTCCTTAAAGCCTAACACAGGCCCCAGTCTGCTGCAGTACTGACCTGCTCCTTAAAGCCTAACAGGCTCCAGTCTGCTGCAGTACTGACCTGCTCCTTAAAGCCTAACAGGCCCCAGTCTGCTGCAGTACTGACCTGCTCCTTAAAGCCTAACAGGCCCCAGTCTGCTGCAGTACTGACCTGCCCCTTAAAGCCTAACAGGCCCCAGTCTCCTGCAGTACTGACATTCAGTGTTTGTTTCTGGACACTGCAGCTGTGGAAGTTCAGCATTCCAGCTGTTTTTAGCATCTTGTTTATGTCTCTGGCACACACACACGTACATGCACACAGACAGACACACACAGACACACAGGCACCAGGGGTAATCTCAGACAGTTAAAGAGTAGGAGATGTGTGGGTGTATACACACACATGCATACAGTACATGCGCACACAGACACACAGGCACCAGAGGTAATCTCAGACAGAGTAGGAAACATGCGCGGGAGCACGCACGCACACACACACACACACACACACACACACACACACACACACACACACACACACTTTCATACCTAGAGTATCATGTTCCTCCACAGGAATGTCTGCCTCACTTGCCCTTGTGCTGCTTAACCATACTAACCATAACCCTTTCAGATCCCTCTCTCTTTTCCTCCCTCCCTCAGTCTCTCTCTTCCTTTCTCCTCCCTCTCTTTCTCCCTCTCTCCACCATTCCCTCCTTCTCTCTTTCCCTCTCTCTTCCTCTCTTCCTGTCCTCCTCTCTCCTTTTCTCCTTCTGTTGTCCCTCTCCCTCCATCCTCCTTCTATCTTCCCTCTTTCTCTCCTGCCTTCCCTCTCTCTCCTCGCCTCTCTCCCTCCTCATTCCCTCACTCCCTCTCTTTTCTTCTGTCTCTCTCTCTCCCTCCCTCCCTCCCTCCCTCCCTGTGAAGCCACTGCTCTTTTTGAGGCTCAGCTTGCAGCATCTGGGAGAGGGAGAGGAAGAGGAGGGGATGGGGCTAGCGAGTAGGACAGAGAGAGAGAAAGGACAGAGAGAGAGGGAGGTATGGAAAAGGAGGCAGTCGTAGGTTAGATGGAGAGGAACTGTACTGTTACTACATGTTCCGCTGCTTTCTTACGCTGTATGTACTACTTGTTTAAAAAAAAATAATTAAAAGGAGGGAGTGGAAAAAAAGCTGGTATGTGGTTCCCAGAAGAGAGAGGGATTTAGAAGGAAGGGTTATAAGATGGAAGGAATATGGAATGTGAATGTAAAGCAGGGACAGAGAGAGGGTGGAAAGGAAAAATGCTCTAACCTCTCACCCCGTTCTCACACTCAGCCATTTGATCACCTGACCAGGCTGTCATAAGAGAACGCTGGCTGAACAGTATGAGCCAATCACATGCTCTCGTATCAGTAGTCTCTCATCCTCTCCCTCTGTTTCTCTCTCTGTCTCACTCTCTCTCCCTCTCCATCTCCCTCTGTCTCTCTCTCTCTCTCCCTCTCTCCCCCTCTCGTTATTGTTCTGTTTTTCTCCTTTCTGATGTCTCTTGCACGTGTTTCCCCCTCCTCTCTGTCGCCCTCTGCAGGCCAAGTCGTGTATGTGTCACATGTGCGGCGCCCACCTCAGCCGGCTCCACTCCTGCCTGTACTGCGTCTTCTTCGGCTGCTTCACCAAGAAGCACATCCACGAGCACGCCAAGAACAAGCGCCACAACCTGGGTAAGGACACACACACACACACACACACACACTCACATCCACGAGCACGCCAAGAACAAGCGCCACAACCTGGGTAAGGACACACACACACACACACACACACACACACTCACATCCACGAGCATGCCAAGAACAAGCGCCACAACCTGGGTAAGGACACACACACACACACACACACACATCCACGAGCACGCCAAGAACAAGCGCCACAACCTGGGTAAGGACACACACACACACACACACACACTCACACACACACACACACACACACACACACATGCCAAGAACAAGCGCCACAACCTGGGTAAGGACACACAGACACTCTGAGGCCATGAGGGGGCGGGGCAAGGCTGGACCTCGTTTAGAGAGGACCAGTCCTCTCCTGGAACAGCAGAGACCAGGGTTTAATTAGCTCCTGTGCATTAATCAGGTGGGCTGGGGGATCGGGTGTGTGTGTGACAGCCATGCTAAATGAACTCATTATTACTGAGAGTGTGAGTGTATAAACACTAATAATGTACCCTAATATTACTGAGAGAGTGGGTGTATAAACACTAATAGTGTACCCTAATATTACTGAGAGTGTGAGTGTATAAACACTAATAGTGTACCCTATTATTACTGAGAGAGTGAGTGTATAAACACTAATAATGTACCCTATTATTACTGAGTGTGAGTGTATAAACACTAATAGTGTACCCTATTATTACTGAGAGTGGGTGTATAAACACTAATAATGTACCCTATTATTACTGAGACAGTGGGTGTATAAACACTAATAATGTACCCTATTATTACTGAGAGAGTGAGTGTATAAACACTAATAATGTACCCTATTATTACTGAGAGAGTGGGTGTATAAACACTAATAATGTACCCTATTATTACTAAGGGATTGAGTACCCAGGTATCAAATCATATCCACAAGTATGTACATGCGCGCGCACACACACACAGTTGCGCGCACACAATCGTAGACACACGGTCACAGTCACGTGTACACACATGCACTCACAGGCACACACACACATGCACTCACAGGCACACACACACACGCACATACATGCTCGCAGTCACGTGTACACACTCGCACTCCTGGGCATACACCACCCAAACACGCACACACGCACACGCACACACACACGCGCACACACACACACGCACACACTGAAAGCGGGCGGCTGTGTGACTTTAAGGGCCAGCTCCGTGTCTGGGGAAGATGTCTGCCGGTCTCATTTCAGCAGTTTCACACAAACTTTAATTACGGCTCCTAACGCGCGCTCGTTAGTGTGGGGCGTGTGTGTGGAGAGCGACCGGTTGTTAATACGGTAATAACCGCGGTAACGGCGGCGGTAACGGTCTACGGGTGACGGGCTGGGCCGGGGGAGCCCCTCGCGGCGCGCCGATCGCTCTCCGTCCCTCTTATCGAATCGCTCTTTCTCTCTCCCCTCTCCCCGGGAGCGGAGGACACCGGCGCTCTGATTGGGTTACGGGCTCACTCTTTATGGGGAGAGAGATGTAGATGGGCGGGGCGCAAGCTACACGCAGCGCCGCAAAATGAAATGTCACATCCCTGATATTTCACTCGTTTCCTTCTTTCGTTTCATTGCTCTTTTAAGACTTCTTTTCTCTGTTTATTTGTTTATCGGTGATGTATGCTTTTTAATTTGCGGTATAATATCCGAAGGGTCCCCTCCATCGCCCCCTTCCCCGCCGGTTCCCATGGTAACTGTAGCCGGGGCGTCTCCGGCTGCATCTCGCCGCGTTGTGCAGTGCGCCCGCCCACGGCCAAAAAGAGACGGGTGCGTCCGGGGTCCGAAACCGTCTCCCGCCCTCCCAAGTCTCATCGGTTTCGTTGCCGTGGCAACCCCTCCAAACACACCGTGCACGCGCGGGGCTTCTCTGCAGCGGCACGTGTGACTGGCGTGTGAGTGGCGTGTGTGTGTGTGTGCGTGTGTGTGTGAGCGTGTGTAACTGGCGTGTGAGTGGCGTGTGGGTGCGTGTGGCTGGCGTGTGAGTGGCGTGTGAGTGCGCGTCACTGGCGTGTGAGTGCGTGTGAGTGCGTGTGGCTGGCGTGTGAGTGCGTGTGGCTGGCGTGTGAGTGTGTGTGAGTGCGTGTGGCTGGTGTGTAAGTGTGTGTGAGTGCGTGTGGCTGGTGTGTAAGTGTGTGTGAGTGCGTGTGGCTGGCGTGTGAGTGCGTGTGAGTGCGTGTGGCTGGCGTGTGAGTGCGTGTGGCTGGCTTGTGAGTGCGTGTGGCTGGCGTGTGAGTGCGTGTGAGTGTGTGTGGCTGGCGTGTGAGTGCGTGTGGCTGGCGTGTGAGTGCGTGTGGCTGGCGTGTGAGTGCGTGTGGCTGGCGTGTGAGTGCGTGTGAGTGCGTGTGGCTGGCGTGTGAGTGCGTGTGGCTGGCTTGTGAGTGCGTGTGAGTGCGTGTGGCTGGCGTGTGAGTGCGTGTGAGTGTGTGTGGCTGGCGTGTGAGTGCGTGTGGCTGGCGTGTGAGTGCGTGTGGCTGGCGTGTGAGTGCGTGTGGCTGGCGTGTGAGTGTGTGTGAGTGCGTGTGGCTGGCGTGTGAGTGCGTGTGAGTGCGTGTGGCTGGCGTGTGAGTGCGTGTGAGCGCGCGTCGCTGGCGTGTGAGTGCGTGTGGCTGGCGTGTGAGTGCGTGTGAGCGCGCGTCGCTGGCGTGTGAGTGCGTGTGGCTGGCGTGTGAGTGCGTGTGGCTGGCGGGAGGCTCTAGAAGGAAGCCTGGGGTTCCCTCCCGCCCTCCCCAGAGCGCGAGCGGCCTGACCCTCATGCCTCCCCTGTGCACACCATGACAAGTAGCCACTTCCTCTCATATACCGTCCAGCGTCGTATGCAGTATGCAGTCACACACACACACACACACACACACGCACGCGCGCGCACACACTCTGGCCTGGCTCCTGACCATGTAGCCAGGGGAATGCCTTTGTGTCAAGATGTGCAGGGTCGGGGGGGGTTCTTGTATGCCTATAAATAGGTTGTCACGGCAACAGAACTCAGGTATTGTTGCCGTGGAGTTTGAGAAGATGAGGGATGCAAAGGGAGAACGGGAGACCCTGCGGCCTGTTACATCATCGTCATCACCGGCTACGCTTCGCCCCCCCCCACCTCCCCCTCCCCCCTCCTGACCGGCACATCGAAGGCACTCGGATACAGAGAGCAGCGAAACAGACCAGCGCACCACAGCGGATCGACAGCAAATCGTTCTGACCCTCTCCGTCTCTCTCTCTCCCCCTTCCCCAGCTATAGACTTGTTATACGGAGGCATATACTGCTTTGTGTGTCAGGACTACATTTACGACAAAGACATGGAACAGATCGCCAAAGAAGAGCAGAGGAAGGCCTGGAAGTTGCAAGGTAGCGTTTCGCCTCGCGACTCAGTTTTCACTTCACGTCTGGCGTGTTTAACTGGAGCTCAAAAGTCATGTGAAGGTATTTATGAGTTCGGTATAAAGTCAGGTTCTGCCTGCACAATCCAAGACTGTTTATATGGTTGGGCAATATACACACACACCCATGCTCATTCTCTGGCCTCTGTCTGTCTGTCTGTCTGTCTGTTCCCTAGGCGTGGGAGAGAAGTATTCAACATGGGAACCAACCAAGAGAGAGCTAGAGCTGCTAAGACACAATCCCAAGCGCAGGAAAATCACCACAAACTGCACCATTGGTGAGCTTTTCCCCCTCTCCTGCCTTACCTGTCCCCAGGAGTCCTGCTCACCTCACTCTGTGTCCTCGGGTGCTGGTGCTCGAAAGGCATGCCATGACGCCGTCGCCCCCTAGTGTCAGAACCGGAGTAGTGCTGGGTCCCTCGCCTGGGACTTGGGTGAAGGGGGCACAGCAGTACTGGACTTAAACCCACACACGCACACACACATGCTGGATGTTACCTGTTTCTGTGGTAGCAGCAGAGGCTGTCTAAAGCGGTGTGTGTGTGTGTGTGTGTGTGTGGCACTCCTAACCCATGCTTCGTCTCTCTTCCCCTCCGTCCTCGGACCCCCCCTCCCCCCCCCATGGCAGGCCTGCGGGGGCTCATTAACCTGGGGAACACCTGCTTCATGAACTGCATCGTGCAGGCGCTCACCCACACGCCGCTCCTGCGCGACTTCTTCCTGTCCGACCGGCACAAGTGCGAGATGCAGTCCAACTCCTGTCTGGTCTGCGAGATGGCCCAGCTCTTCCAGGAGGTGAGTGTGCGGGAGGCGGGGCTTGCGTCTGAATGATGCCGATTGGCTCTCGCACGGCACGGGCGTCGTTACCGCCAGGCCCGTTTGGCTTGGTGCGCAAGCTCACCTTCCTCTCCTCTTCGTCCTCCTCTCCTCCTCCTCCCCGTCCCATCCCGTGTGGGGTCAGTTCTACTCCGGACACCGCTCCCCACACATTCCGTTCCGGCTGCTGCACCTGGTGTGGACGCACGCGCGCCACCTGGCCGGCTACGAGCAGCAGGACGCCCACGAGTTCCTCATCGCCGCGCTGGACGTGCTGCACCGCCACTGCAAGGGTGAGCGTCTCCGGAGGGAGGGGCTAGGGGCTAGGGGCGGGGCTCTCCAGGACACACCCTGATTGCCGCTGGTGTTTGCACTGCTGCTCTTTGAGCCAGGGCCATGTTTGCTCTTTTGTGGGGGAGGAGTTTGGGCAGAGGGGAGCAGGGTGCTGCAGTATTTTGAGGCGTTGTCCTGATGAGACCCCCCCCCCACCTCCCCCCACCCCTCCCTTCTTTGGCTTTCTTTCTCTGTCCTTGGTAACAAAGGCGATGACAACGGGAAGAAGGCCAACAACCCGAACCACTGCAACTGCATTATCGACCAAATCTTCACTGGGGGGCTGCAGTCGGACGTCACCTGCCAAGTCTGCCAGTGAGTGTGTGTGTGTGTGTGTGTGTGTGTGTGTGTGTGTGTGTGTATCAAATACTGGAGCTTGAGGCTCATACCCTCACCCTAGGAAGTTTGTGATTTCTCCCCCATTTCCCTCCCTTTCTCCCTCCCCCCCCCCCCTTTCTCTCCCTTTCTCCCTCTCCCCCTCTCTTGTATTCTGGCTCTCTCCGGAGCTGGATCAGTAACCCAGAAAGGCTCGCTCAGTCCCGGGCTGAAAGCCTCACAGGAGAGGGGGTGTCGCGCTGCGGCCCGTTTTTAAAGCTCATTTTCCCAGGGGGGGGGCGACCGGAAGGCGCTCGCTCGCTCGCTCGTGACGCCCTTACCCACAATGCCCCTGAAAGCAGCCCCGAAAAGTCTGCCCCTTCCCCTCCCTTCCCCTCCCGTCTCCCCTCCACTCTTCTCCTCTCCCTGCCTGGCTGTGCAGTGCGCTCTCCCATGCCACCCTGTGGACAACATCGTACATTACAGCACAATGACTCATCTCCCCAAACATGAAATACGCTCTTTTTTTTTCCCTCCTTTTAAATTGAATTTAATTTGTCGGCTGTTCCATGCCAGCGTCCCATGTTGGTAGTTGGGAGTTGTTGTGCTTAGACTGTTATCATTAAGTCATTTTTATTATTTTTTAAATTTAGTAAACCCTTCAGACGTTTATTGCTGTAGGAGCGGTTATATTTTGAAAGAATGCTTCTGGACCTGTCATCTATTAAAGAAGACAACCGGCTGTTGTTGCGGTCTTACAGAAAAATGCTGCACATTACATTGCATTGCATCCATTAAGCAGATGCTTTAAGGCAGAGCGACTTCCAGTACTAACTGCATAAGTGCTCTCACAGAGAGCAGTAAACCTGAAGGGGAAATTAACACTGTGAGACACTAACAGTGTAACAAATAATGCTTTAATGTTTAATAAAGTGCCAACCTGTGTATACAGACACACACACACATGCACTCACGCATGCACGCGCACACCCTTACTCATACAGACACACACGTGCACACGCTCACACACACGCATTTACCCTCTAACACACGCACACACACGCACACATTCGTCCTCACATACGCACACATACAGAAGCACATGCACACACACACATTCACCCTCTCACACACGCACACACACATTCACCCTCTCGCACACACACTGACCCTCGCATGCACATGCACCCTCTCTCACACACGCACACACACACACACGCACGCACATACATATTCACCCTCTCACACACACTGACCCTCACATGCACATGCACCCTCTCTCACACACGCACACACACACACATGCACACACACATTCACCCTCTCTCACACACACACACACACACACACACACACACACACACATTCACCCTCTCACACACACACACACACACACGCACGCACATACATACATATTCACCCTCTCACACACACTGACCCTCGCATGCACATGCACCCTCTCTCACACCCACACACAAACACACATTCACCCTCACACACGCACGCACACACACACACACACACACATATTCGTCCTCACATACGCACACATGCACGCATACAGAAGCACATGCACACACACATACACACATATTCACCCTCTCACACACACTGACCCTCGCATGCACATGCACCCTCTCTCACACACACACACACACACACATTCACCCTCTCTCTCACATACACACACACATTCACACACACACACACACACACACACACACATTCACTCTGACCCTCACACTCACACACACACACACACTCACACACACACACTCACACACACACACTCGGCTGACCCCTCCCCTGTGGGTTTGCAGCGGGGTGTCTACGACCATAGACCCGTTCTGGGACATCAGCCTGGACCTGCCCGGCTCCTCCACCCCCTTCTGGCCCCTCAGCCCCGGGGGGGACTGCGGCGTGGTCAACGGGGAGAGCCACCAATCAGGGGCCACCACGCTGACGGACTGTTTACGAAGGTACCGCCCCCCTCGCTCTGCTTTCTCTTTCCGTCTCTCATTCTCTCCTCTCCTCCCCTCTCTCTGTCCCCTGCTCCCTCCGTCCGTCTCTCTGTTAACACTGACTGCCACTCCTCCGCTCTCTGAGTTCAGTTCAGTTTGCTTTATTGGCATGGCGAAACACTACTGTACTGCCAAAGCATACGGTAAACAAACCATACATCTAACTCTGAGAAATACATGATACCAGAGGCTAGAAACAAATGAACAGTAACCAAACAGTAACCACTCATGAAAGCAGAAACCTTCCTCTGATAGACTATGTGCTGTGAGCCAGCTGACCAGTGTCTTTCTGACTCACCTGAGCAGGTGTGTGTTCTGTTTCTGACTCACCTGAGTCTGAGCAGGTGTGTGTTCTGTTTCTGACTCACCTGGGTCTGAGCAGGTGTGTGTTCTGTTTCTGACTCACCTGGGTCTGAGCAGGTGTGTGTTCTGTTTCTGACTCACCTGAGTCTGTGTAGGTGTGTGTTCTGTTTCTGACTCACCTGGGTCTGAGCAGGTGTGTGTTCTGTTTGGTCATGTTCTGCGCAGGTTCAGACTGTTAACTCTCTCCCTCTCATTTTTCTTCCTTCCCTCCCCTCTCCCGGCCTCCTTTCTTCTCTCTCCTTGTTATTTTTCCCCCTCTACCTTTCTGTCAATCATCACATCTCTCTCACCTACTCTATACCCTCTCTCTCCCTCTCTCTCTCTCTCTCTCTCTCCCTCCCTTTCTCTCTCTCTCTCTCTCTCTCACTCACTCACTCACTCTCTCTCACATGCTCTCTCTCTCTCTCTCTCTCTTCCTCTCTCTCTCTCTCTCCCTATCCTCCTCTCTCTCTCTCTCTCTCTTTCTCTCTCTCCCTTTCTCTCCCTCCCTCATGCATGCTCTCCCTCTCTCTCTCTCTCTCCCTCTCTCACTCTCTCTCTCTGTGCTGCAGGTTTACACGACCAGAGCATTTAGGAAGCAGTGCCAAAATTAAGTGCGGTGGTTGCCATAGTTACCAGGAGTCCACCAAACAGCTGACAATGAAGAAGCTGCCAATCGTGGCGTGTTTTCATCTAAAGGTGAGACCTCCAGCCACACCCCCCCCCCCCCCCCACCCCCCCCCAGCATTCTCAACCCCTGAAAACGCGATGCGGAGACATGGCTGTGCGCGAGGAACGCTGTGACCTCTGACCTCGGTGCTGCTGTATTATCCCTGCGTGTCGCTGTGGTTTGAGCATGCTCAGTCTGCTGAAGAGTTGATGTTTTAAAATTGGTGGTTCAGTCGTTGGGATCTGAAGGTCCTGATCCGTTCCACAGGGACGATCACAAAATACGTGACTTAATTACAAGTTATTTAGCTGGTAATTTCTCTCCCGCTTGGAACCACTACTCACGTTCCCATTCCATCTCTCTCTACCCCTCCATCTCTCTCTGTCCCCTGTGTGTCATTTCCTCATTCTCTCTCTCTCTCTCTCTCTCTCTCTCTGGCAGCGGTTTGAGCACTCGGCCAAGTTGAGGAGGAAGATCACCACGTACGTGTCCTTTCCCCTGGAGCTGGACATGACCCCCTTCATGGCCTCCAGGTGAGTGCCCATCACTGATACACCCCCTGAAACCCCACTCCCCTCCAAAGCCAGTGCTTATCACCTTCTCTCTTCCGTAAATCTGATACCACCCGAATATGCTCTGATACCCCAGCCCCCGGAGTGTCTGGGACACTTTGAGTCTTCCTGTGTATTCTGGTTTCCTCTGGAGAGCTTGCTCTGTGCAGCTGTGTGTCACAGCCTGTCTGTGAAGGCCACTGAACACTGAACAGTGTAAACCTACTGAGCAGAGGATCAGTGCTGGAGTTACAGTCCCGTTGCTTATTGGAGAACAGAATCCTGATATTCCCCGGGAGGGGGGTGGGGGTGCTTTTTGAGCTGAGTGTGTTTTAAGCATTCCTGTCTCCCCCCCATCCCACAGTAAAGAGAGCCGAGTCAACGGACAGTACCTGCAGCCAGTGGACCCCCTCAACAACGACAACAAGTAAGCACCGCCCCCGCGTGAGAACGGACCAATCGGGAGCCGCTGGTGTGGGAGCGGGTGGGGTTGACTTTTTTTATAAACTGTGCCAGATTGGATTAGAAGAGTACAGGTGCAGCTGGCGTGGTGATGTCACCCCAGCCATGTGACCTAACTCGGCGCACGTGGCGTGATTTCTGTCAGCGTACGCGGTACTGATCCCCCTCGCCGCCGTCTGACCCCCCCCCCCCCCAGGTACTCCCTGTTCGCGGTGGTGAACCACCAGGGGACGCTGGAGAGCGGCCACTACACCAGCTTCATCCGCCAGCACAAAGACCAGTGGTTCAAGTGCGACGACGCCATCATCACCAAGGCCAGCATCAAGGACGTGCTGGACAGCGAAGGGTGCCCTGCCTTTTCATGCCCTTTCATCAGTTCATTATGATTATGAATTAAAAAAAAAAAGATTCACTTATTTATAGAGACAGCAATCTTATCCAGAGAGACTTATGGTGCCATTAAGGCCTGATACAGGAAGTTCCCGTCATAAGAGCAATGGCACACTAGGGCATTTGCACAGAACAGGAAGTAGCATTGCATCATAACCTGTGCACTGGTAACTGGTGAACAGTAAATAAGGACTCACCTCCTCTAGTCTAAACATGTATTACATTTAACTGTTATTTCAACATTACATGCCCTCAAACCCCTACATTACATGCCTTCAAATAAAGAGTAAACCCTGATAGAGAATAAAATAAAGGCCAGACTAGAGGGGTACGGAAATGTACTTTCTTCTTAAAATATGCACCCTTACTCACAATATATGATCACTGCCTGCAAATATCTTTCCTAATCGTCTAGTTCATATGTCAACCTGAGCTATAATCACAACATTCCGTTTTCCTCAGTAACTTAAATCAAAATGGAAGCGTCTATCTCGGTTGCTTTTAGAACGAGAGCAGCAGAAATATGGCAGAAGGGTTCATTTAGTCTTAGTGCTCATTATAAGGAGCAGTCAAGATAACAGGATGTAGCTAAATAATGCCTACAGACAAGCGGTTTAATCTCTTGCCCCAAAAGGGACCTTCAGTTCCAGTTGCGCTGAAATGCTATCAGTAATAAGTCAGACGTGCATTTCGCTTTGAAAACGTTGTACCAGTCAGCAGGTTCCTCGGCTGAGTTTGAGCTGCAAAGTCTTTAGGTACGGCCGTTCGCGAGTCGTGAGGAAGTGATGTCGGAGTGTCGGGTTACAGCGGTTTCCTGTTGAGCATATTTGGCGGGTCTGACTCCTCCCCCTCTTCTCTCTGGCAGGTATCTGTTGTTCTATCACAAGCAGTTCCTGGAATACGAGTAGCCTTACCCAGAGGACTCTGAGAGACACGTGCAGCCTTCAGGAGACGAAAGAGAAAAAGGAGAGAGAAAAAAAAACAAACAAACTGTAACGGAGCCGAAGGAAGGAGAAATGAGAAAGCGAGACGCGACACACAAACCTACCTGAAACTCTTACTTAAGATCATTTTTCCCAATGAACAAAAGCGAAAAATGACGAGTACATCATGCAAACTTAGAAGAAAATTCAGCACTGAGCTACCAGTATCTACTTGACAACAAACTGGGGGGGGGGGGGGTCAGATGGAATATGCATCCACATTGAGGTGGGGGAGGGGGGGGCGGCCCACGCTTGGCTCCGAAAACTTGGCTGGTGAGGTGGGTGGCGCCCGTCATTTTCTGGGAGGAGGAGCCAGACAGAGGGCACATCTCAAATTCTATTGATGTTTTCATCATCAGTACCCATGGTGCTCTGGGTCCAAACTGACCAAGCATTTTGACATCACGCTGGGAGGAAGACCTCACTTTTATTTTTTCGTTTTTGTTTTTCTGTTATTTTCTCCTATATATGCAGAAAAGTCTGAATGCAAAAAGTAAAAACAAAAAAAAAAACCCACGAGTATGATGTTGTGAACTTTGCAAGAACGTTTTTTATGTATTGTATTATTTGTGACATTAGTTCTGGAATACTGTATGAATCTAGTAAAAAAATCTATTAAAAAACCCAGAAAACCCCAGCTCATGGGGATGGAGGCAGAGACGGGACAGAGCGTGGGCAGGGTCTTTGTGTGGGGAACGCCCCGTGGAACACGCCTGTACCATCGTTCCAGCGTCACCATGGCTACAGGTCCACGCCTCTGTCCCGTCTCTCCGTCCTTTCCTCCGACTGCGGGCTGGAAGATCTATTTTTTTAAAAAACACTTGTTGAATTACTTTGCTGTCATGTATCTTGTTGTCATGGTACAGATGTTGTTTTTGAGCGTATATTTTTTCCTTTTTTTTTTTCTTTTTTGCTTTTTCTAAATATTGTGGAGCTGTTTTTGATATTACGATGGTTGCATTAACTCAGTTGGTCGTGGAAATGAGTGAGAATAGCTATGGACGTCTCGCGGCAACATTAAGTACGCATGATTTCAGTGTGGTTCGCGTCGGAGTCGAAACGTGTCGATGCTCAAAACTGTAGCACAGTCCGGAATCACAGCATAGCCGTTCCCACCGTTATTTAAATGGTGGCTCGCCTCCACCGATACCAGAAGGTTGTTGGTTCGAACCTCAGCCGAGTTGTACCAAAGACTCACAGCGGTTTAGGGTTGGAGCTGCACGTACGCCCGAGCGTGTCTTTGTGGGAGGGGGGGAGGGGGGTGGGTTTGGGGGGGTGGGGGGGGGGGGCAGACTAGTTGGACGTCTGTGGGGTGGTATACGTTCGCAAAGCACCTTACCCGTTTAACTGCCGGGCCCTGACCTGACAGGAAGCTTCATGTATCTGCGGGGTCTGTGGACGGCAGCGCCGTGCCAGATTTAGTATTACCCGTGGCAACGTTGTGCCCGTCCTGACCGTATGCAGTACAGCAGCTTCAGGTGTGACGTCGTGCGGCGCGGGGGGGGGGGGGGGGGTCAGTGCCTGCGAGCCCAGCGGGCAGCTTGAGCTGGATTCAGCAGGCTGTGCACAACATGGCCGCCGACTTCGCCTCGCGCTGCTTTCCGCTTCGCCCACCTAAGCGCAGCGACGGTTAACGCTAACATGCTAGGCTACGCGTTTCTTATAATATCAGCAACCGCCAAACGTGCAGCGAGAATACGAACGTCTTGGCTAAACGCATTACTTACGGACAGAGCAAAATGTGCTTTGAACCTTGGCATAATTGTTTATTTTTTTGGTTTCGTTTTTCTTTTTCTTTTTATTTTGTATTACTTCTGTGTATTGCTAGAAGAGGCCAAGAGCCGTGATGTTGTTAATTGCATCGCATTGCTGCCACCGACCCAGGGGATTGGAGGAGGAGCCGGTTGGGGACTAAACAGAAGTATATCTACGTCCTCCAGTCTGCTGCAGATATTTATTTTTATTACTTTAAACCGGAGAAAAATGGGGAATTAAAAAAAAAAAAACACATGGAACCTTGTGAACAAACGTGCCGAGGCTTTCGATGCGTCATGGCGGAGACGGGGAGAGAGAGAGAGAGAGAGGGAGAGAGAGAGAGAGAGAGAGACAGCGCCACCTTCGGACATTCAGGGACAGAGCTGAAACGTTTCGAGGAGAAAGCTTCATCTGTTTCAGTGATTAAAAAGACAAACAGAACAAACCTGCTCTGGGTCCTGTGTTTTCTCAGTCGCCCGCCATCCGCCCCCCCCCCCCCCCCCCACTTTTGCTCCCCAGGCTGCTGTTCATGCTTCTCAGCCTCCCTGTCAGCAAGTAATCTGGAAGTAAGCAGCGACAGCAGCAGCATTAAGTCCTATTTATTGGCATCAGGAAATGTTAAAGGATAACGTTCACACACGAGGTCAGTGCTGCAGTACTCTGTGACCTCTGACCTTCTTGGCCCAATGAAAGAAAGCCTATCCCTGTGCCACCACCCTTACTTAACACGGTCTCCTTGTTTTAGATCCCCCTGGCTGCATCGCAGCAGAGCGTTCTCCTGGATTACAGTCCGGAGGCTTCAGTCAGACCTTTTTCATGGTCACCGCCATGTTCCCAGTGCCACAAGTTAACACGGGATGTCGAGAGACCAGATCCTACTGGAAGGTAAGTGGAGAGGATGTAAGGGCAAAGAAGTCGATTTTTCTTTTGGCCACTGATCATGAGGGTGTGGTCAATAAATAATGTGAATAGAATGTCACCCACCTCATTACCCATTGGGTTTAGGTACACCTATATGATACTTGGTAAGGCCCCTGTTTGCCACCTGAACAGCCTGAATTCTTTATTGTTGGAAACATTCCTTTAGGATTTTGGTCTGCGCTGACTTGATAGCATCACACAGTTCCTGCAGATTGTTCAGGCCACACTTTCATACTGTGAACCTCCCATTCCACCTCATCCCAAAGGTGCTCCGTTGGGTTGAGACCTGGGGGCTGTGCCAGCCGCAGGAGTGAACTGTCACTGTCACGTTCATGGAACCAGCTTGAGATGATGTGTGCTTTGTGACGTGGCGTATTACCCTGCTGGAAGTTCCCATTTGAAAAAGGGTAGACTGGCCTTAAAGCGATGTGCATCGTTAGCCACAGTGCTTAGGTATGACTGGTATTGGTATATGGTTGGTATCAAGGAGCTTGTGCGTGCCAAGAACATGTTCCCCATACCGTTACTCCACCAACAACAACCTGCATTGTTGAAGCAAGGCTCTCCATAGATTCATGCTACGTCAAATACTGAACCTATCATCTGCAAGTCGCAGCAGAAATCGAGATTTGTAAGACCAGGGGACATTTTTCCCAATCTTCAGTCATCCAGTTTTGGTGATCATGTGTCTTCCTGTATATCTCTGCTGCTGTAGCCCATCCACTTTAAGATTTGACACGTCGTTTAGAGCAGCCCTTCTGTACACCACTATTTTTTTTTTTTTTTTTAAAGCTATTATTGAAGCATTTGAGGCTTTGTTTTCTGCCACAAACCCACTGCTCTCTGGGTGTTTTTTGTTTATCGCACCATTTTCTAAACACTGGAGACTGCAGTGCGTACAGCTCCCTGGAGGAAAGCCGTTCCTGAGATGCTGGAACCACCACGTCAGGCACCATCAATCATACCACAGCCAAGGTCACTTAAATCACACGTCTCGCCCCTGCTAATGTTTGGTTGAACAAGCAAACTAAACCTCTTCACCATGTCCGCATGCTTTATATATTCAATTGCAGCCACATGATTTACTGTGTGGAGGCACAGGCTATTTGTGTTAAGCAGGTGTACCTAATGTAGTAGCCACTAAGTGTGTGTGTGTGTAGATCTATAAATATATCTATAAATCTCTAATGCAGTCTTCTAAGATTTATATATTCAGAAAATCAGGGAATTCCCGAATATAATTTAAGTGCAGTTGAGTAATAGGATCTACCAGTAGATGGCACTATTTCACCAAATACCCTGTTCAGAAATGGCAACCAGAGATCAATCATTTATGCAAAACAAATATATTAATGTTCAAATAGATGTGTGTACTTACTGTGCAATGTGCACCTTAAAAAAAATATCAATGTTCTAGAAAAAAGCTCCATGGTTATTTCTCTTTTTCGTGATTGTCTTGGTATAGTAGTTATGTCATTACTAATCATTTAGCAGATGCTCTTCCAGAACTACTGAAGTAGAAAAAAATCAGTGTTAGGAATACATTCATTATAGTAATTGATATTATTATTATTATTTATTATTATTAGGAGAGCAGTCGTGTGTTAGCATTGTGAAATAACAGTGACGATTTTACATGGTACATGCAGCGCATCTTTACAGTGGGAGAGAGGGAGGTCTCCCAGACGACAGCTGGCACCCTGTGTGTGAACAGAAGTTAATGCAGTGATGCCCGGGGGCTAATGAGAGACTCAAATCTGTTACCATAGATACACAGACACGCGCAGTGCCTTCCTGATTTTCCTCCTCTTCAAGCGCGGGTCATCTGAAAGGGTTCAGCACACCCTTCTAGACGGTTGATACCTGCCTTTTTTACCTTTGTGTGTAGCTGACGGGTTAATTCCGATTGCTTATTTTCAGTCCTCTTATCTCTTCTTTGTAGGGCTTGACATTAACACCCGCCAAATGCTCATAGATGCAGTGGCATGTAACTTTTGGTAGTATTTCATAATATTTTTAATTTACAAAAGGCATCTGAAATAATTCGGTCAATTTGAGGTGATACTACAACTCCCATGAGCACTGGGTGCACACTGTATGTGTGCCACTTTTGGCCCGTGAGAAATGCGGAGTGGCTTGTGACTTTGGAAAACCACTAGCAACAGTGGCTGGCGAGCCAAGAAGTTAATGTCGAGGCCCTGCTTCCTTGCGCCCTTGTGTCCTTTCCTCGCTCCTTAGCTCCACCGAGCATACAGAAGAGGTGCGAAGACGAGATAAGAGAACTGAGGAATTGAGGCAACATGTAATAGGCCCGAAACAGGGCTCGGTCAAAAACTGCAGTTCACCTTGGGAATTGCCTTTCCTCGCCAATCAAACTTCTTTGATTGTAGGCAGAGGACCACAGCAAGGCTAAATAATCCTGCATAGTACGCCTTTAACTGTGCTCACAAACGTTTCCACGAACAATTCGGCATTCATATTTCATTGATTTATTTTTTGTAAATCAATTTTTTTGAATTGATTTATTTATTGTAAGTCTAAGTTTGTTCTTTGATGAGATCAAAATCTATGTGTGTTTGGAAACACGCGTAAAGGCATACACAGAAGATGTTTATATTCAGAATGCTTTATTATTCATGCAAAGTCATTTTAAGTAGTTACAGATCTCATGTTAACAGCAACTGTTTCAGTACAAGTATATTAATGCAATAATATATGTACTAATATTAAATATGCTGTTGATTTTTTACTACATTAAAATAACCTTTCAGTTTCACTTTAGCTTTATTTAGTTTTAAGAGCAGGTGTGGTAGCTTTTGTTTATTATTTTGATTTTTTTATTTCAGTTAATGATAATGTTTTTTTTAATGTTCCCCTCACTCACTTATCCTCTTAATTTTATTTTGCAATCATAACCTTGTTGGTACTGCATGTAATTAATTTATTTTACTGATAAAAGTGATTTATGATCGTTGATAACGATGTATAAAAACCCACAAACGTGCAATTCAACCCAACGCTGTAGCTTTTGGATTTTTCGGCTAATCATGCCTTGGGCGTTTAGGGACCATGCATATGAGGCGCAGATACGTTTGTGGAGAGCAATGAATAGCTGATGTTTGCACACGACCCTGCTGGCGACATGCCTTTTACGAGATTGCTGGGGTGTTTCCTTATGCAAATCAACATGAACGGGCACGCACAGTTGATTTATGAACAGTTGGCATTCATCCTCTCATACATCTTGGACACGGACAAAATGGAAGGTCTGTGCACGTGTCATGCCTCCCACGCTGGTTTTTCATAGGAGGACACTAAGGACAAAGCGAAGAAGAATTTAAGACGGGTTTTGTAAATGAATCCCAGTGACCTGAAGCGGACAGTTCATATTGCACAGTAATTCTGCGTTTCACTGCCTGCTGCTGGAGTGTGACTCGCGGGGCATTACCCCCTCTCTGACCAAACCTGTCACTTTGCCCCTGAGAGGGCTTGGGTGTCCTCAGGTTTGTTTACCGTGTGATTGGTAAGAGCGCGGGCTGTGCCCTCACCCTCACCAAAATCACAGTGCAGTGGGCGTGTAGCAGTGGGAGGGCTGAAGTTTTAAGTCCACCGCTGTGGTAGCCACGAGCGAGCCGCCTTGTCCCCCCCCCCCCCGCCCCCCCCGTGAAAAAGAAAGCCGATTTGGTAAAACAGGATTCTTCAGTGTTTCTATTATATTCTGTTTCTACTTTGGTTTGTTATTCTGGTTAAACTTCCAGGACGGCAACAACACTGGCAATCTCATTCGGTGTACAGTATGACGTTTACACCATGAATGCATACATTAATATACCATTTGTGTACTGTTTAGTCTGAGGTTGCTTGTCTGGTCAAAGTCTGTCTTGTAGGTTCTGTTGTGAGACTGTCATGTCAACAGTGAGTCACAGGACAGAAATGTTGCTGTGGTTGTTTGGAGACCTTTTATAATCTCCTTCTGTCTTCTGTGGCAGTTTTAATACTCACATCAGATGTGAAAACGTTTCACAATTACTGCTTTTTTATTTTTACATGTCAGAACCAAGCAATATACATTACTCACAACCTTCTCTCCAACATTTCTGTTTACTGTAGCTCTTTTTATGTAGTATGGATTTCAGAATAAAATACAGGCCCATTTTTTAATATGCAGTATTTAATAGCAACATATTTCCAAATAATAATAATAGAGTTCTCGTGGTAATGTCGAATATTTACAGAAGCAGACGTTTTTCGACAATGCCGCAGAGAAATGCTTTCACATTACGTGTACATTATTTACCGTTCCGTAGTTCGGGGCAACATGGAAAGGACTCACGATCCCGGCATTTGACAATTGCGCTGTCTGCACCCTTGAGCTTGTGTTGAATGAATGACAGCAACCTTTCTTTCACAATCGGCTAGCCATTGAACTGCTGTTTTGTTGCTCGCGATTACGTGAGACGCCGCTTTGATCTCAGCTGGATCGTTGTTGCTGTCCAAATGAATGTAATTTAATTTGACAACGTCTTCGGTCTCAGCCTTTCTTAAAACGCATCGCTGTTAATATCAATAGGAACACGTTGCTCAACATTATTTGTGCTCGTATCTCTTGATGCTTCACACAAACTTAGGACGCGTCTGTTATTTACACAAAGGGAAACGCTTTGAACCCAAAATTTAAAAAGAAACGAGCATGTCATACTATGTATAGTATTTCAGTGAAGAACGTTGTATTGCTAAAGAAATAAGTATGTAACATTTATCTTTTTTTTTTTTTTTGGTAAAATGCAAATGTGTTCCTGCAAATACGATTCACAGTAAAATACATATGACCACTAGAGGGACACATACAGCTATTTTTTTCGCCTGAAGTTCCAGTGCATTGAGAATGCCTAAGATTACTGGAAAGTCAGTCATTAGAATTGATATAACAATCTGAGCGTTTTTGTTTATACACATAACTGGCTCATTATAAATCTTGTTTTAATCCATGTTTGTTGTATTGTGTTTGAATAAGACAACATAACTGACCTGAACTTGAAATCTCAAGATAGAGGAGGAAGTACAGTCTCTCATTGTAAAAGTGTGGATGGCTGTGTATGTAAGAGAAATGTCTTCATGCATGCGTGTGTGCATGTACACAGTAAAATGTTCAGTGATAATTAAACTCTGACAAGAGTACATACAAGTCCAATAGGGACCATCTGGGCTCTGTGAGAGTTGATTTAACACTGAACATTTTACAGTGTATGCATGTATACATGCATTTAGGTGTATTTATGTGCTATTCAGAGACATGTAGACCTTTCAGTACTGATCATGTCAGATGCTCTGAAATTTAAAACCTTTTTTTGGCCCACTGCCTTCTGCCTGTGAACACCTGTGGAAATGACATGCCTTCTACGGACAGAGTTGGGGTACAGGAGCAACACAAGGGAATTCAGCATCTCTAATAATGAGGAGGGAGAAAATGGGAACGGAATAAAATAATAAATAGGAAAGTAAACACGTGTAAATGAATGATTTAGTGAGCCAAGCTCTGCTGACTGAGCTGCAGAGTGGAATTTCCCCCGGGACCAGAGTAGCCTTGACTTGGGAAATCTTGCATACATGCCTGCCTGCATACATCCTCTCCCGGCTGCTGCTAGTCACGGTGAAGCTCCCAGGGTTCGAGCACAGTCTGAAGCTCCCAGGGTTCGAGCACAGTCTGAAGCTCCCAGGGTTGGAGCACAGTCTGAAGCTCCCAGGGTTGGAGCACAGTCTGAAGCTCCCAGGGTTCGAGCACAGTCTGAAGCTCCCAGGGTTGGAGCACAGTCTGAAGCTCCCAGGGTTGGAGCACAGTCTGAAGCTCCCAGGGTTCGAGCACAGTCTGAAGGCCCCAGGGGTCGAGCACAGTCTGAAGCTCCCAGGGTTGGAGCACAGTCTGAAGCTCCCAGGGTTCGAGCACAGTCTGAAGCTCCCAGGGTTGGAGCACAGTCTGAAGCTCCCAGGGTTGGAGCACAGTCTGAAGCTCCCAGGGTTCGAGCACAGTCTGAAGGTCCCAGGGTTCGAGCACAGTCTGAAGCTCCCAGGGTTCGAGCACAGTCTGAAGCTCCCAGGGTTCGAGCACAGTCTGAAGCTCCCAGGGTTCCAGCACAGTCTGAAGCTCCCAGGGGTCGAGCACAGTCTGAAGCTCCCAGGGTTCGGGCGCTGTTGTGTTTGTGGAGCAAACCGTCCAATCCGGAGTTTTGTTTATTCAGCCCAGTCCAGCTGTCTTCAGAGCCCGTAGGTAAATATCAATGTTAATGAATCGTCAGCTCGGTCACCGGTGTGATCGCGCTGCCGTACTGAATTTCATGTGCTCGCCTCCGTCCCATGGCAACCGTGGCTGTCACAAAGAGGCTTGCGCCAGAACAGGGATTCCCTCCTGCCACATTTTGCAGGTCCCCACTGTGTTCCACCGAAGCACGAGTCCACCTACAGAACAGCGTCTCAAGAGTTTCTGAAGATCGAAGCAGTGTGTTGGACAATAAACAAACACGTACAAGTACGTACAAACAGAAGGAAATTGCTCAGAATGCTATTTTTGTCTTTGCAACAGGTAAAGCATTGCACCGTACGTGGCAATCACATCTACGAGCGAGCGAGAGAGAAATATACACAGAATGCTTCATCTGTGTGTGATTTTTCTAGCAGATAGGCAGGATATAACCTCCCATAATGCACCTGCATTTGGACCCCTCCAGGGTCCCAGCAGTGCTTAAAGGCACTATAGACAGCTCCTCTGTCCCTGTCAAGGGATTCAGCCTGGCAGGGAGCCAGCATGTTCTACACCATGGCAACACAATTACCTGGCCGTGGTCCAACGGAACCAGCTGAATATGTCTGTGTGTGTGTTTGGGGGGGATGGGGGGTGTAATTAGGAACGCTTCACCCAAATGGGTGCGTGTTCTAGCCCTTCACAAATGTATAATTTAGAGGAACACCTCACAGGTTACCACGGAGACCACAGCGTTTCAGACCCTTCCCAAAAGGAGGGGAGGGGGAAGGCGGTCACCATTTTTCCTGCCTCAGATCAGCACCACACACAAGGTCTGGGACGTCCCATCCGTGCTGCAGATTCAGCGGATGTGGCAGACCAAACACACTGCATGGTGCTGACCGGTTTCGCCTCTCCCCAGTTTGCAGATCACTTTCTCTTTTCACTTACAGAATCTGCTCACAAAATATACATGACAAACATTTCATCTGTGCTTCATTCTTAAAAATTGCAAATACAAACAGTATCTTATAAAAAATGCACTGCTTTCTTAAATACAATAACTATTTGTATTTATAATGACACTGATTAAATTATTATTAATATAGAATAATAATGGTAGCAGTATTTATATTAACAGATAATCTTGGCTAGTGTACTGGAAAATGGAGAAAGGAAATAGTTCTTTGTGTCATCAAAGTTAAATTATGTTTTTCACTGCTAAATAAACAACATATTTCACACGTCCATTTACAACAACTGGATACAAGAGAGGTCTCTATAAAACAACCAAGATCTATACACTAGCAGCAGTTTGGTAAGTGCCTGTGGCAATGCTGTGACAGGACTGCAAGTTACAGCGTTATGGTCTGAATCAGTGGTGCCCAATCCTGCCATCGACTGCTGAGAATATGCAGGCTTTCATTCCAACCAATCGATTCACCTGGTGACCAGCGCACTCTCTGTCCTCCACGGCACGACTGGGCACTGCCGGTCTGAATTTTCATTGTGCTGCAGTGAAACGCTGTAGCCCCAGTTCTACGCATTGCCAGGGATAGTGTGCTATTTTGAGCACAAGCGCACATGCACCCTCTCCCAAGTGGCGTGAACACGTACACACAGATGCACAAACGTATACGCTCTCCCGCTTGAGTAAACACACAAACACACTCCCACCAGTGTGAGCACGCGCATCAACTTCCTCGCTCGTAGAAATACACGCACATTCTAAAAATAAACACATTCACGATGTACTCGTGAGAGAGTGGTTGATGTTCATGTCCTTTGCATCTCACTTCCCAGAATTCCATGGCACTGTCTCTCAGAGAGGGGGTGCGGGGTGTATTTCACAACCTGATCACGTCAGGTTAGTTCCACCAGGGGGAACGTAAATGGTGAACCCGCAAATCTTGATTTATGTCAAACATGTTTCAGCAAATGGCGTGCTGCCGTAGAAACATTGAATGCCATGCGCATATTCAGAGTCCACGTAACAGTGAGGACCACTAATAGACAGCTGTGCGGTCTTGCAAAAGACAGGTCCATGTCTGGAACAAGCGTACTGGCCGGTACTGCTAACAGTCACTGCCTCGAAATTACAAGCTGTGCTGTGGGAAAGATGTGACACAGATGGTTCTAACGCCTCTCAAACGCAAATTAATATTCGTGGTTCGTTATAGCACTGCTGTTGTTGAAGGGACCGAACGGAAAGCCACTAAAGCACTTGTCATCTTGTAATTACATGTGAAAACTTCACTTCCACCTCGGCAACAAGAGAACAGAGGATTTAAAAACATAATTAAAAAGGGTGACAGGCAATGTCTGCTGAAATCCAAAAACATGTCTTAAAGTTTGTGTAAAACAGCTGCTGAGGCTTGTTTGCTCTGTATCAGGGCTCCAGTGGGATGTCTGTCCAATCAGCAGTCATCTCGGCAAATGCTCTTGGGCAGGAGAGCGAAGCGAAGCTGCATGATCATAGTAGAGCATAAAACATAGACTGGGTCTGTGTAGCAAGAGCGAGAACATCCAAACCACAGATGAAAGATGTTACCTTTTTCTATTGAAAGAAAGTAAAACCAACTAACTTTGAAGGCAGCATACCACGAAACATCTGAATCTTTAGTCTCAGCCAAAAAATAAAACACTGAGTGCACTTCTTTTATGAATTTTGTTCCTAAAACAGGCACCATTTTCATGGAATGTTTAAAGAACTAAGCTGAGATGCATGTATGTCGCTGTAATATGTGTTCCTATCTGAAATACGAATATATCTCAGTCATATCATATTCGAGCGTTTATCGAAATACATATATATTTGTGATTTGTGAAGCCATTGACCTAACCTTCAGTTGACTAATCAGAAGTAAACACCAAACAGAAATTATACACTTGAAATGTAGCTAAGATGTCCACTTCTCATGGTTCCTTTGTTTTTTTTTCACCTTTCACAATGAGCACTGCCTTGAAAGGGAGGAGGAGGAGACTTCTTCATCTCTGCAGCCCCGATGGGACCAATTAAAATGAATCCAGACCAGAAGACCTCCCACAGAAATCAAAGCAATCTGGGTCAGTGATCCTTTCAATATTTTTTCATGAGTAAATGCCACCTTGTCTTGAGACGAGCTCCATTCACTGCTCCAAAAAAACATGAGCTGAGAAACATGAAGGGGTTGGGGGAGGCAGGTGACATCGCCAGAGATGTAGGAAGGAGGTGGTGTTTCCATGTATCTGAACTGGGGTCTTTAGAAAGATCCTTGTTTGCTCTACAGTATTTAATGCTTTTGGGTCAGAGAGAAAGGGGTTCCACACCTGACCTCTTGGCTTACCACTGAAATAGGAACTCCCTGCCATGGGGATGAGGGTGTGGGTTGCTGTCCCATGGACAACCCCCCCATCTCATTTGTCCATCACATCACTCAGAGATGGGGTTAGAGATGATGGGCCGTTAACATCAGTCTAATGGGCTGAACCCTACTCCTGTATTGTTAGTGTGAAGGGAATGGGGCCACTCTATTCTGGAGGGCCCCACTCCCCTAAGATGGTGCTCTTGGTGATAAGATAAGGAGAGAAAGAAAACACATTTGACCCGGGTGTCCACAGATAGTCCTAGCGGCTCAGTTTTTAGGATGGAACCAGGGGGTGGACCGCTGACCGTCTCTGGACACCCCCTTAGTCCCTCTCGTGGCTTAGATGCTGGTCTGCAGGTCGCCGTTGAGCAGCGTGCTCTGCGTTTCCGTGGCGTCGTTCATCATGCGCGACTTGTCCTGCCGGCTGTCGCTGCGCTCCACCTCGTCCAGCCCGCCCACCTTCTTCAGGCACAGGACGTTCTGGAAGCTCTTCTTGAAGTTCTCCGAGAGGAACGCGTAGAGGATGGGGTTAGCGCAGCTGTTGGCATAGCCCAGCACCACCACAAAGTAGAAGGTGCTCTTGAGCGCGGGCGTGGTGCTGATGGTGCCCGTCACCGAGGTGACGTTGAAGACGTAGAAGGGCAGCCAGCAGAGGACGAAGACCGCCACCACGATGGAGACCATGCGCGTCACCTTGCGCTCTGACCGCTTGCGCTTGGACGAGCCCACCCGGATCCCCGATGACTTCACCTTGATGATGATGAACAGGTAGCAGAGGCAGATGACGGCCAGCGGGAGGAAAAATCCCAGAAGGAAGGTGTAGAACATGAAGGCGGTCTGGTAGGCCTCCTGGGGCTCCGGCCACACGATGGTGCAGAAGCAGCTTTCGTTCTTGGTGATCAGGCCGGTGTAGATGACGATGGGCAGGTTGACCAGCAGCGAGATCCCCCAGACAGCCAGGTTGATGGTCTTGGCCATGCGCGGCTTCCTCCACTTGGTGGACTTGATGGGGTGCACCACGGCCAGGTAGCGGTCGATGCTCATGACCATCAAGCAGAAGATGCTGGTGAACTGGTTGAGGGAGTCAACGGTCATGACCACGCGGCAGAGCACCAGGCCGAAGGGCCAGTGGACCAGCGCCAGCTGGATGGCGATGAAGGGGAGGCCCAGGATGAAGAGCTCGTCGGCCACCGCCAGATTGAGGATGTAGATGTTGGTGACGGTCTTCATCTTGGCGTAGCGCAGGATGACGTAGATGACCAGCGTGTTGCCGCAGAGTCCCACTGCGCAAACCATGAAGTACAGGAAGGTGATGACCACCGTGGTGGTCTTGTCGAACCTGTGGTCGGTGACATTGGGGTTGTGCCTCGGGTCCGTCTCGTTGCCCAGGATGTAGCTGTCGTACATGAGGGGCTCAGACAGGTTTGGTGGGGTGGAGGGAAATATCCAGTTGTCCATGGCGACGAGTCACTCTCAAATATGGCCGGCCCAGAATGCAGTTTCACCTAGGACAGGCATCGGAAACGGGTCAAGTCAATGCAACGTCACACAACACACAACAGCAGAGGTAACAGAACTGTGTTGAACGCTTGCACCCATAAGCTATCCCGGCTTTTTAGAATTACTCCTCATTAAAACCAAGTCACTCCCTGATATTCCTTGTAAGGGTGGGGGTGTCATCCTGAGTGTGATTTTTCCTGACTTCTAAACAGGTTGTTGGGCCTAAAGTGCTTGTTGACCTGATTCTCGACACAATGCAGCTTTAACACTCTAGCAGGCGCCTCCAAGGCCACCATAAACTAGCATCTCTTCCTGTGCTGTGATGACTAGAGTTGACTTAGTTTATCCAAATCAAATCAATGGATGAGGTTTCACAGTTTTTTTTTTTTTTTTTGTATTTTCATGATGGAAAACTAACAGTCACTGATCATGTAAGAATGCAGGGGTATCATATGGCATGGCAGACGGCCTGCTTTTTCACGCGGCAGGTGTGTTTACGTACGTGCTTATGTAAGCATTCAACCTGTTCAGTCCTGCTAGGGATACCGCACTGAACCATATTCATTTGCAGGGAAATGCACCCTTATCTGGTGAAACCTGCATCGCTTACATTACATGCGACTGGATATTTACCCAAACAGTTCAGGTTGAGTGCCTTGCGCAAGGCTAACACCGTACAGATTTGAACCTATGACCGCCTGGCCACAAGTCCAGAGCCCTGACATCAATGACACATTGCTGGGTATTGTGAAAAATAGGAATTGCAGAGAGGCGACATCTTAACAGTGACTCAATAACTCAAGAGGGTAACTCAAGGGGACTCAATCCTACAGCACAGAAACAGGGTAGTAATTCAGTATTTCACAGCTCATAGACCTGGGAACTAATCTTCCTTATTTTTCATTTGGACCAACAAACAGGTACAGAGACTATGCTGTTATTAGCAGGGATTCTGCTGTGGTTTGCATTACATGTATTTAATAAAATCATATTTTAATAAAATATATGTGCCATCAAGCTGTGATTCAAGCTCGATCGAACTACAGACACATTTAATTTATAGTTATGTATTTTCTCCGTTGATTTTTTTTCATAGTTCCCCTTAAATACTTTAAAACAACGTTTAATTTGGTCAAATTTGCTGAAACAACATTGAATCCCACGTATCTACTTGCAAATCTTAACGCTTACAAAAGATATTCAGTTGGAGGTGTTGCACGTCGAATAATCACGTGTTAATATTAAAATGGCGTTACATTATAATAATGATTAACAGTTCCTAAAAAGGTTAACCATTGAAGGGGCTATATCATATAATGATAGTAGCAGCCAAGTTCCCTGAGTAACCGTACAAAGAAATACGTTACATTACAAGCAAATACTAACTGTAAAAAAAACGTTTTGATGAAAAAGTACGTATTAATTTGCATGGAATCACTCCAAACAGGAAAGATAAATTATTCATATCGAAGATGGTTTCAAAATAACGCGTCAAAAAACTACTAGCCAGGTACCAAGTACAAATCCAATTTTTATAAATTATGTGTTTAGATGCCTACTTCGCCTTACGCATCAATGCGTTAAAAATGAGTGAATAGTAACCAATATATTATTGCTGTAAAGTGTTTTATCAGACTTATTTGATTGTCCCATTGATAGGCTGCAACCTAAAGAAAACCAACTGTGACGGAAAAGTATCATCTCAAGTGAAGCTTCGTCCTAGCTCTTTGAAACGGACCATATTGTGGACCTGCGCCTATAAAACGGACCTCATCTGAAAGAGCTCATACCGACCATTTGCAATTGCAGACTGAGACCTGTATGATATCAATGACTGTAAACATCAGTGGGAAGGTTTCGATTACAGCCCTCCCCCCCTCCCCCTCCCCCCCCTCCCCCTCCCCCTCCCCCTCCGCCCGCCTCGGTGTTCTGCGATAAGTGTCACTGTCTTCACGCGGACGCGAAGGACGAGCCCTCAAATTGCATTCTGTTATGCGCTATCTGGCAAGAGCAGAGTCCCCCGGCCTCTCGAGCACCAGCCGCCTGCGTCACTTGTAAGGGTTTTGAGTAAACGAACGTCGGGAAGTCACGGGACACCGTCACTTTGCAGTAGTATTTCACTGTTTGATTTACGACGTCCCATCAGAACAGATTTTATCATCCCGTTACCTGGAAGTGTGCCGAGGAAACAGGCCAATGGAAACGGGATGGCAGTGTTCTGTATGGGGCAGATAAAAAATTAAACGTCAAAAAAAAAAAAAAAAAAAAAACTGAGAGAGAGAGGGGGAGGGGGGGTGGGGGGGGGGGGGGGGGGGCTATAGCAGACGCATTGGTGCCCTAATTTGCTTTGCATCATTCCGTAGCATGGCCTTGTGTCACCATTTAAAACTTCTCTAGAGAGTTTCAAGATGTGGCGTTTTACATATAGCGAAAATGCACGGCAGTTTCTTCGAAAATATAGTTGGAAGACACCAGGACATGTATAGCCTCCTGGCGAGTTGTTAATTGCACGTTATTTGACAGTTAAGATGTTCAGCGGAGGATAAAGTGAATATAAGATTTACAGATGACTTTTAAAAGCGTATTAAAATACCATATATTGCCCTGCAATGTAGGCTACTTCACAAGCAGTGTACGTGCAGTGCATTTACAATTAGAAATCTTCACTCAGAAAACCTGAAAGCACTACTGCCGTATAATAAATAAATGGATACACACAGGATAACAGATGGATCATTTGACAAGTGGTAAAGCTAATTAACAGGTGTTTGCTATCGTCTGTCGCAATACTGTTCCTATACGCTCTGAAAAGGTTGGGTTGCCTCTGCAGAAACACTTAATTACTTTTTTTAAAAAAAACATTTAATAAATTTCATTTTTGTCTTGGATCTTTCATTAAGTGTGCAATAATTTTAAATTTAACTTTAGAAAAAACCATGAACGATGATTTATTTGGTCTAAACCATACAGAAAGCGCAGCAAACACCTTGATTTTTTCCATCATGATGTGTACGGGAATAACATATTAAATTGTAGATTGTTGGTTTTTAAAATGTCATGTCTTACCTTCAATTATAAAGGATAATTCCGTTGGTATGCATTGTAAACGAGCTAGAAAAATTCCAAAAATCAGTTGCAGCCCAGTGCCTTGAAACCTGTAAGAAATCTTTCACCCCTCAGACACCTGTTCGCCGAATGCGTACCGAACTGCATTCAGTTGCGGTCAACTACAAGTCCGTGCGTTTCCTCACTGGTCCAGACTGACGGCAATGAACACACACCAAAATTCCCTTGTGGATTTGCCGTTTTCGATTGCGATTTTATCTTGCGGGATGTGAAATCAATAAATACTGTAAGGATATGTGAAAATTATTGCCGCTTTTTTGCTTCAGTTGCTGTTGAAAGAAGCGCACTAGATTCGACGGCGTGCTGTCCACAAGTCTGTAAGAGCGCCTCTGCTGCGGGAGGGGACGCGGGCATTGCTGAAGTTAGTGCGCAGGAGTGCTCCGTTCGTCCGAAGGATTGGGCTATGCCATCGGCAGAACTCTCGCGCGCGCGTTTGGGGGGGGGGGGGGGGGGGGGGGGGGGTTGTCAGTTTTTAGAGCTGAGCGCAGTCGGTGTTACTGCAGGGTTTACCGCCGTTCCCCTGGTTATAAATCCTGTTTGGTTATGCAAAGAAAATGCGTGTCTGTCACAGTAAATTGATAAGTGTTGCAGACACTTTGATTAAATGATCTCTCTCTCTCTCTCTCTCTCTCTCTCTCTCTCACACACACACACACACTCTCTCTCTCACACTCTCTCTCTCCCCCCCCCTCCCTCTTCCCCCCCCCACACACACACACATTTACCACGTACCATATGTGTCTGTGTGTAAAAATGATAATGCAATTAGGCTACTGGATTGTAATGAATTTATGGTGATTTCTATTTTTTATTGTCTTCATTAAACTGCCCAGATTACTAGCGGCTAATTTTATGTAGCATTATAGTGCACATTGCCTTACATAATTTCAATAATAAAGGGGTTTAATTAGAATGGATAAATGGGAGACCAGAACGAACGCAATGTGATTCATTTCTTATTGCAGATAGCTAAAATTATTTCATGTGAATGGCACAAGATCAACACGACCACAGATATTATCATATGAAAATGAGTCAGCCCAATGGGTGGCCTTTATTCAGATAAGCATTATTGTTATATATTCAGAACAATGGAGGGCTGGTTTAGCACAGTTATATAGAGCCAAGGTCTCTGCCTTCCCTGTCTGCAGTTGTGTCCACCAGGCGCTTCTGACAGCAGACCAAATGCAAATGTTTTATCTGTTAAATACCCACTTTCACTTCATTATGTCCGCTGCAGGCAGGGAGCACGGTCTCTGTGTTGATTTGCTCTTGTATTTTTTAACGAGCCTGCTGCATTTTAAAGGCCGAACGGGACGAGACGACTTTGTTCCTGTAGGATCGGAGGCGTTGGTGTTTCTGTTCGTTGGCTCGTGGGTTAAAACACGCTCGAATGTGTTCTGCGGTCGTAGAGGCACCAAAGTCCATTATCGTGTACGCGCGACACACGTTGAAGCCGAATGTCTGCTTCTCAGCCGCTTGCCAGCTTGTGGGACTGACTGACTGCCAGCAGCTATGTCTCATTTTGCCTCCTCCTGACAAATCATGCCGCCTAGCTGCTGGCCCAGTTTGAAAAAAAAGATTGCTGGTGTGCTTCAGAACGGGCGCTACGCAGAACCGCTAATCGCAATAGCTCACGGGTGCATCATGCCCATTACGTTATTTCTGTTCTCATCTTATAGATCTATGACATTTATCACAGATCTAGCACAGCATACGAATAGCCATTTATGTAGAATGATGTTTACTAGAGTCATTGGTACGTACCGTGGGGCCTTGCTCAATGGTAGTGTTCGACCGGTGATTTGAACCTGCAGCTTCTGGATCACAAGCCCAAGCTCTCTTTAATGACCAAACCGGACTGCTACTGGCTCTCAGTGCTCTGCAGCCACAGTGATGCACACATTAGTGAGCTGTGCCCTCTGTAACCCGACGGTGCCGCCCTGCCAGAATAACCATCGGTCTTTCCCAATCAGGACGCCGAATATTGCCTCCGACCCCCAACCACTACAATAAGTTTGACTCCTGTTTCCCCTCATGGTTCCCTGAGACCGCCCTCTGCCCCGTCCGTTCTGCCCAAAAGGTAAACAGAGGTTGAGAAACAAAAGCAGGACGTAGAGCTCACATCAGGCGTGAGAAAGTTTTGTTACTCTCTTATGTGTTCTGAGCATGCGTTGCAGAAAGCACAGTCATCACACTACATTAAAACATATATATCTATTAAGTCAAGAGGCTGATAAAAAGGCTTACTGGGTTTCTGTGCCCTTACAGTTTGAGCTTCTGACTTCGCACCCACTGTAGGCTCTGGGTATTGCCTCTATATGGGCCCTGCTATAGGGTTTTATAAGCAGTACTCTTTGGTATACCTTATTTTCAATAGACTTGTAACTTGCAGAAGGGGCTGTGATTTTTCTACAAACCATTCCACTGCTGTGAATCTGGGATCAAACTGGGCACATATTTCATTGTGTATAATCATTTTTGTTGTACGTGGCGATGCATTGACTGTGCTGTTCCAAACAGTTCCAGCAGTTTGATCTAAGCTGATGGAGAAAAAAGACTTTGAGGCTTCAAGAGTGCCAAAATCTCATTCAGCGGGGTCAGAGAAAAACAGGGACACACTCAAAAAAGCTTCTTTCATTTTGTCTGTTTCATTTCGTCTTTTGGTTAGAAAAGCCAGCCAATGATTCTCAAGGGCAGCCTTGCATGAATTGCTATAAGGAATAAAAAAAATATATATAAAATGATTAAATAAAACTTTTAAAAAAGATTTGATTTGAGCTACTTCGCTCTTTTTCTCCAAATGTACTGACGTCTGTGAATGGCTTGTTTTTTCTATTATCAGAATTCTCAAAGACGTGTCAGGAGCCTTGAAAACAGCCATTTGTTTGGAGTAAATGATCCCTGTGGAGGAAATGATCATAAAGGTACATATATTTATGCCTTTTCTATTATTTAAAGGTACGTGGGAGGAAAGGCAGGAAAGAGCAGAATGTCTCTTGGTGGAGTGTTCTGTGCACCGCCACCTGTAAGTGCCCACAAATCAGCCTGGAAAATGGCTTTCGCCCTCGTCTACCTGTGAGAAGTATTACGATGTGATTTTCCCAAACACACGCACGTGCACGCGCACAAACGCATGCACACACACACACACACACTCACATGGCACACACATAGATACACACACACACACACAAGTGCGCATGCTCGCGCGTACACACACTCACATGGCACACACATACACACACACACACGTGCGCATGCTCGCGCATACACACTCATACGGCACACACATACATACATACACACACACACACACACACACATGCGCATGCTCACGCGTACACACACGTGTGGACACTCACAAAATGTTTATACATTACCGTTATTGCTATGGTTGCCGTTTTAAGGAGAAGGGGGAGGGATCCCCCGTGACCGTCGCGGACCCCAGCCGAGCCAGGATGTTTCTATGACACGGGTCTGAACTGACAAGTTTAAGAGGCACACTGGAAAACTGAAAGTACTGACAGGGTGATCTGTTTCTTTACAGTTCCTCAAGGTAGTGCAAACATTGTGTTTCAGGAATATATTCATTCTCTGGTACCCTTAGTCTAAATTGACTAACAAGGATTTTTAACTGACAAAATGGGTTGCTTTGAAAACATACCATTACCCAACATTTACAATACTATGGGAGAAGAATTTTGTTCTGAATTGAAAATAAATGTTTCTTTAGGTCGGCCTGCAAGAATTCTTCACGGTTAAAATGTCATTTAACTTAACTGTTATTTAAATGTTATTTAATTATTTCACTGGGGTCTCAACAGATCTTTGAATTCTGTTGAAAACGTCCTCTCCCTAATCCCACTTGCGGTCCTGCAGTGGACCCTATCCACAGGCCATGCAACACCCACAGCCTGAGAATAATGGGATATGGAGATCATCTTTATCTCGGTTGTTGCTTTTCATGACAAAAAACTTTAATAGTGGTATTTTCTTGTCGACGTTTCATCTCACTGCACTCTGACAGTCTCGTACCCATTATGCTGATGTTTGGAGTCGTGTGTGTGTGTGTGTGTGTGTGTGCGTGTGTGTGTGTGTGTATTATGCAGTGCAAATGTTATTTAAGATAATAACTGTCTTTTTATCTGGCAGCCCCATGATTTTGCCCCTGGAATGTGCCGCTGAGTATGGTACACGTTGAAACAGAGCCAGTGTTCATATCCAGTTGTTTGTTTCTTTCATTCTTTTTTTTTTTCCTCTGTAAATTTGCAAAGTGATTTGTTTTTGACTGAAGATTTTGGGCAGAGTGTTACGCAGTGTGTGTCTTAATGACTCTGCTAATGGGTCTGCTGATGGTGCTTTCTGAGCACGCTCATGAGATCGGTTTCATCTACACAGCAGCAGGCTCCTTTGTGCCTGTCTGTCTGACTGTCTGTCTGTGAATATTCATTTCAGTTTTATATGTCTGTACATTTGTCTGTCTGTCTGTCTGTCGGTCTGTGTCTGTTTCTGACCGCCCTTCACTCTCTTTCCCCCCTCTATCTCGCTTCCCCCCCCCCCTCTCTCTCTCTCAACGTAATTGCGACATGTTTTATTTATTTTTGTCATCCCCCAAAAAAAATCTACTCGCCCGACACAGAATGGAATAATACATGGTAACCGTATCAGAGAGCCTTCTTTGTGGCACGCGGTGCGCTGGGAAACGAGGGACCATGAGATTGACTCAGATGTTCTGCTCTTAAGGTGCAGACATCGAGCCCCGCCCTCCCGCCCCCCAGCTTGTTTTCACATCGCCTGTTACACGTTACATATTAATCTCGCGCCTCGGTGAAAATGTGTTCTGGCAGCGGTGCGAGTGTACAGATAGACGGGGCTGAATAGTGAAAGGTTTGGCGGCTCGACGCTCTTTTGTGTGTCCTGCAGTTTCGGGTGACAAACACGGGTCGCCCTGGAGCGGTGGGGGGTGGGGGGTGGGGGGGGGGGGGATTGATCCATGTTGCATGGGCAGTTTGGACGCAGAGAGTCACGGGCGAGAGCTGGGCTGTTATCTCTGTTCTGTCAGCTCAATAAACAGCAGCTTTTCCGTTCAGGGCAATGGAGATCCAGGGTGAGGCCTGCACCCACGATCAATGATCTGCTATCAGAAATATATACAGTATATTGTTGTTTTGGCAGTGTACTCCAGCACTTTGGGTTTGCAATGTTGAGCGACCACAGCAACAGAATCCAAATCCAAGCCTAGAATCAACTCTAGACCTTTTGTTAGCTTTCTTGCGCGTGAGCTAATGATGCACAACACAGAGCTGCCGGAGAAACAGCTGAGCAGCCAATTGCCTAATTACTTTTGGTCTGCTAACATTGGGGGGCTATTTACAAAAATATTGGCTGCCAATGTGCTGGAGAACAGAGCCAAAAAACAACAAAAATTATATCACTGTCCAAATACCTATGCACTGCACTGTGTATATATATATCCACTTATATATATCCACTTATTGCAATTCTGTTGGAGCGTTCAACAGGTTGATGTAACTGCTTGTAGGAGCCATGGGTAGAGAGCAGTAGAAATAGTGGTAGTATTTGAGTAGCGGTAGTACTGGAGGGGTAAGTGGTGTGTGTGTGTTGCTGGTGTACAGTAGAGTCTAACATGAGGGATATAACAGCATTTCACTCGCTCCTCATTGATCTCCGGTTTGTCCCAGGAGGCCGTGCTTTTGTTGCCCGTGTCCACAGTCGCTTGGCGTTTTTTTTTTTTTTTTTGTCATTCAGCAAATGGAAAAGGAGAAACAAAAGCGTGAAATCTGATTTCACTTTGGATTCAACATTCAGCTTTACTGTGGACTCAGGGAGCACAGCTTAAATAAGTCCGTTTTTTTTTTTTATACAGCTTTAAATTTAGAACATGCTTTTTCCATTTTTCATAATTTCCCTTTATACGGCGCATGGAAATTGGATCATAGCAACGGCCCATTCATAAATGAATGAATGGGAGTGAATCTTCCTTAGAGCGGTGTCCCAGTGGTCTCTTTGCATTACGTGGTCATTCCAACGCTGAAAAAGTAATCACTTAAGTGGAGCCATTGATCGGATGAGAGCTTGCATCCCTGTAAGTTCACCATAGATTATATATACAGTAGATCCACCTGTTCAGGAAGCTGAGGGCTGAGAGTTATCTCTGAAACTTGGATTTATCTTTGTTTTCTCAAGTGTCCTGTTTTTGGTGAACGTGATGAGGAACAGTTATACTCCATTCAATTACTGTATTTGGATGGCTAACCCGGCCAGCCAACTGCAAATCTTCCAGGTGCTGAGACACACTAGCCCCTGCCACTGCACCTGAGACCTGTCTGTGGACAATACCCCCAAAGCTCATTTGAAGACTGTTTAGGGGAGGTCAAAGTTCGAACTCTGCTCCTGGCTGGCCAAGATTCAGAAGGGCTCAGATTTAATTTAATTGGTCTAATTAGTTTAAGAACAGTTCAAAAACACAGCAACAACTGAGATGTGATGTATAATTTACGGAATCTTAAAAGGTCGCAGTTTTTGTTTCCAGCAAGGCCTGCACACGCACTGCCCTCTGGGAAAAGGGGGGAAAGGGATACCCCTTGGCTAAAACTTTTGCAGGGATTAAATAAACCAGAGACTTCATGCTCCTGCACTTAAATGACCTTTAAAATATGGAAAGTATAAATGGACTTCTATTTTCATTAATTTTGACATGAACACACAAAAAGCAAAAAGCAAAAATTCCTCGTAACGGAGATGAAAAAATGTGTTATTTATCTGTGTTTCCAGCTCAGGCTACAGATGAAATGGCTCAGCACCGAGGGGAGAGAAAATGAGCGAAATTCACACGTTCTGTGGACACCACCGAATGTTCCACTTGGGGGAAAAAAACACCTCTCTGATCGCACTCTTCCACGGCTTACTTCTAAGAGACCGGTGAGTACAAATAGACAGACAGTCCTGGGCACGGAGGTAGAGGCGCAATCTGGGTTATTCTCCGAAGGTGCCGGTGGCACTTCAGCTTGTCACAATTTAAATGATTACGGCGACGGCGGCGGTTTGTTGTACGCTTTATTCCTCAGGGTACATTAACATGCAGGTGACAACCGCCAACAAAACGACATACATAAATTGCATTGTTGCGTTGCAGTGGTGCAGGCCCAGGCTATTTTTTGTTAATCCATTTTGAGGTGTTCTAAAGCTGTGACGTACCGACGGCAATCAGCTTTGCCAGGACAATAGATCGTAGCAATCACGGAATGAAAGAGCGCGAAGAAAGACTGAATTCTCTGCCGCGGAATTTAGTATAGTGAGAAAAGGTGGGTGGGAACTCATCCTAATAATGTGTGGAAAAAAAATTCTGCCGAACCTATTTTTATATCTCACAATGACATAATTGCCAATAACGGTTTGAGTGTGTGATGTCATAATGGCTCCACAGAAAGAAAAGAAAAAAAAAAACCTTTTGTTGTTCCTAAGAATAAGATGAGATATGACTGGGAATGAGAAAGCACAGTATCATCGATTAATCACATTTCAATATAGCTGCACAGACCGGACATTTTAATAGTGATCGTCAGAATTAATAGCGAATTGTACCATCTGTCTCAGAACACAGAGGAGTGGGTGGTATTTATACAATTGTGTTTTCGTTTTATAGAGTGCTTTAATGACGTACAAAGGTGAAAGTGAGACTGTTCCATCAGTAGAACAGGTGGTCACGGTAATGTTAAAAAATAGCCCTGTGACCAATGGTTATGAATTTGTATAAGGATGAACCTTCTGGTGTCAACCTCTACCGCTGTGGAAACGCTGAAAAAGAATATGATGAATCACTCCACTTTTCAAAAAGCGTTTGTGCCTTTAATCACATTGATTTGATTTTAAAGCACAAAAAAAAAAAAAATTAATAAAGGCCTTCACAGATCTCTAGACTGCAGTGTTGAATTTATTGCATCAATGTTTCAGCTGTGAACCATCTTCAACATGGTTTATATTTGTTCATTTTAAAGGAAACGAACGGTCACGATTTAACACAAATTAGAAAGAGGAAGGTGTAACTGAACGGAACACGAAGATCCGTGCTTCTATGTTTAACCGTACTGGGTTAACTCAGTGAAGTGCCTCGACAAAAAAATCGACTGCTTGTCGATTTGCTGCTGCCGTGAAACATGTTCTGAGTTAAAATGACGCTTTGCTTAAAAGTGTACTGCCCATGAAACGTTCCATCCACGCCAGCCCTCTTCTGTAGTGCTCAATTTGTTCCTGTGTATCAATCTGGACTGGGACCTCTGAGGGCTGTTCATTGTCTGCCTGTCGGGACTTAAGGGCACTGCGATTAGGTCTGATTTTCCATGAGTGGTATTTCTCTCTCTCTCTCTCTCTCTCTCTCTCTCTCTCTCTCTCTCTCTCTCTCTCTCTCAATCTCTCCCTCTCTCTCTCTCTCTCTCTCTCTCTCTCTCTCTCTCTTTCTCTCTCCTCCCCCCCCCCCCCCCCCCCCCCCTCTCTCTCTGTTTACAGGCAGTACGTGATTCACTCTAGAGAACTATTAAGAACCCCCGACTGAAATAACACCCCATCCCATCTACGCAGTCAGAAGCATAATAACTCTTTACAGAAATTGCTCAGGGCATCCACAGGCACAGATAATCATTCATTTTGAGCATTTGTTCTTCAGAGAACTTTAGGCTGCGTGTAAAGTTCACAGATCACTTTTATATAATTTAACGTGCCTTCCGACATGTGGATTTTCCTTTTATTCATTGGAGGGGAACAGAATGTTTTTTGCTGGAATTAAAAAAATGTTTTAGCCCTTGGACCCTAAAAAAAATTGATATCTCGATTGTGACATCATCAGGTCAAAGTTCCTTATTCAGTGCTGGAATACTCAAGCAAAGTGCCTACCCTGGTTGAACATGAGAGAGTTAATATTCATGAAGGGGAATTGATAAAGCCATAGCTTTTGCAACGCGTACAATGGGTAAATATGTCAAAGATCTGTCTTGAAAATTAAACGTCTTGGTCCTCACAGTTCTCTGACCACCAATATCATCAGTTCATAGTCTCTATTCTCAGGCTGGTTTGTCTGGGCTTTTATCTTGTCTGAGAGCTTGTGGTCTATACCGAATGCCCTCTCCTGAGGGACACAGACAGGCCTTCAATCAATTTATCCCAAATGTCAATTTTTTGTACTCAGTTTAGTGCATTTATTTGATTATTTTAACTTTTATTATTAACATAAAAAAAGAAAGAAAATTAAGGGCAATTAGATACAATGGGAACATCAGAGGTGCATGTTACTATCTCCCTCTCACACGCATATATACAGTGAGCTTTCTTAATGTTCGGGACAAAAGCATATTTTTTATTTTATTTGGCTCCGTACTCCAGAATTATAGATTTGCAATCAAACAAGTGATTTTTTTTTCTTTTCTTTGGGAGGACACCCTGATTTTGGATAGCAGGCAGCGGGTAACTGGCTGTAACTGGATATAACAGTAATGAATTATGAAATATGATTTATGCGTTCAGTGCCACGGACCCGATGACCTTCTGGCACTGCCGTCTGGACCCCGTTCCTGCGATCCAGGAGCAGCCAGACAGCCCGCGGGGCCTACCACACACACTCTGTTTCATCTGGGGCTTCCAAACCGGGCTCAGTTACAGCGTGTTTGTAGTGGAAGGGCCCGGGAAACCCCGACCACAGGAAGGACACGGGTTCACACTCTTTTGTTTTTACCAGCACCACGAGGCCCCAGGGATCTCAGCCTGCAGAAGCCTGCCTGCCGGGTTCGCTGGGCTGGGCGGCTCCTCCTTGTAGCAAATGCGTGTACAGAATTTAATCGATCGTCAGTGCAAAGTTTGTGTTTGCGTGATGGTCAGGAGTCATGCGTCTGGACTTTGATCTTCTTGATTTGCCATCAGCTGTGTTCCTACACCCTGGGCTGGTGGTGGTGGGGTGGGGGGGAGGGGGGGCAGTAGTTCCCCATTGGTTTTTCATGATTATTGGATCTTACTGATGAACTGTTTTTCTTCTGACATTGATGTCATCCTTTTCTCCTTCCAGACCACATCATGGTCATTTTTAGGGGATCTTGAGATGGGAAAATTTTGACTAATCTAACCGAGGATCCCTAGTTGTTTTTGCGTCTTCTGCCGGACAAATAAGGGGCAGTTTTGGTTGCCCATGGCAACGGTTCTGGAATACAAACCGTGCATTTGTTTCCTGCGGGCTAAAAAGATGTCTCTGCACAGCCTGCCTGTTCTACACTGAGCGACAGACATCATTTAGGGTGCAAAGAGGCGTCGGCTGTCCCCCTGATGCGTCTGCTGTGGGTAATTAGGCACCCGCAGGGGACTGCGATCAGCCACAAGGTTGGCAAATTCTGAGTTTGGTGCGCAAGGTGCGCGCCTAGACGAGCCAGACTGTCTCCTGGTTCGCCATTCAATTTTCCTCGAAGATGAGAGCAACATCAAGCAGAACCTCATCGCGTGACATTGCGAGTGCATCACCTGTGACGTGATTTCTTTTTTGTATTAAGGTACGAGACGTCGATTTTGTGTTCTTTTTTTCCCCCGACAACACAGCTTTGAAATATCAACATTTTTAAAAATGTTTTTATTTCATGTTAACCACTAAATATTTATGGGTCTTTCTACCTTGAAAGAGCTCTAAATTGATTTTGATGTCTTGCTCTTCAGTTGCTGCTCAAGTATTAAAACATAAAAGAGATCTCCACATTCTTTTGATCTGGTAAACATACGAACGGCATACAACAATGTAGCACTACAGGAACCGCGAGGAAAGCGAAAGTCTGTCTAAATGTAAATATCCAGACCTCACTGAAGTTAAATATTCTGCAATGTATTGTAAACATTTAAATTTTTTGTAAAATATCATAAATATATTTCCAGCATTGCATTCCTTAAAAAAAGAAAACATATTGTAATATCTGAAAGCAGTCATGCTTGTACTTGTGTGTTTGCCCATGTATTGGTCCAGGCCTAAGCGGAACAACAGCCTCACAGTGTGCAGAAGAACAGCCAGATTGATGGCCAGCAGGCTCTCTTGGTTTACAGTTTAATAGGTCAATTTAAAAAAAGCAAGCACAGGAAGTGGCTGAAAGTTTTTTTTTTTTTTTAATGCTTTCCCCATTACAGTTTGATTACTTTTTGACATTTGCAGTGGCCTCAGGCTGCATTAAGTCATTGGAGATTGGAGATTGTTCCCTAAAAGACCTTTTGCACTAAAGTAATGTACGCTGAAATATAACATTAAGAATCTTTCATAGCAGCAACCTTTTGCTGTGCCTTTCCCTGAGAGACTTTGCCACAGTTATCCTCAAATTGCTGTTCTTTCAGTTCACCTCCAAATTCCCCTGAATAGTTCCTAGAATGATAGAATGGCTTTTCCTTATCATAACACTTTCTTTTTGGCTGGACCAGAACAGCGGGGCCAGCCCTAAAAACAGGAATGTCTGTGACTGACTGAGTGACTGAGTGATGAAGTTACCCCATTGGTCGGCCGGAGAGGTCCAGCCACATACTAGGTTTTGACCCGGTCTCATTAGTTTTTGCTTTCTTCTGCTTGCATTACTGACAGACAACTTGGAGTAAACTGAGTAAGAAATGTTTATTTGCGGTTAATTTAAGTAAGTCAAACGAACAACAGGAATGGATGCTGTCAGCAAGATGAGATGTCTAAAAAAGTTTTGAGGCTTTAAGTCTTTAAAAGGGCCACAGATGCCCCTAACTGCAGCCGTTTCACAGTTTTACATTCTGAGGCTGCTCGGCTGCTCAATAAAGTGAAGGAAGACGGAATCCAATCGGGTCTATCATGTATTTATGCTTTTTCTGGTACCGACTCTCCTCTCTTCTCTCCCGCTACACCCGGCCTGAATCATTTAATGCCGCCTGTGCGAGAACGAAGGAAAACAGAATAATCTAAACAAAACAATGAAATGTATTATTATTATTTTTATTTATTCCTGCAATGCACCTTAATGAAACCTTTATGCACCTTAATAATAAAAAAAAAAAAATACTCCAAGGCAACTGCCGGTTGGTTGCCATGACGACACAGCTCAAGGGGTATTCTTTTCTGTCTACGCGTAATGTATACGTAGACACGTCGGAGTAGTCGACACGTTCCCCGTTGTACTGCACGTGTCAGGCAGGTGTAGTCTCCTGCGTACCAGGGGCCCCGAAAAGTTTCCTCTGCTCCTCGCCTCAGTCTCTACAGCAGGGAACCGAACGGTTAAACAGCCCTGCCCCCCCCCCCCCCTCCTCCCCCCAGGCTGCGGGCTGGATCTTTGGCCTCGGCCCTGTCGTTAGCCGGCTGTTACCGGGGCTCGGCGGCAGCGGCGGGGCGCCGGCTGGCCGCGTTCCCGCCGGGCGTAAGGGGGGAGGGTTTTAAGTTGGCCTGGGGGGGCCACAGCGAGCGGGCGTACATCTGTTCCTCCCAACGACACGCCAGGTGCTCGCGGGCTACCAGGTGCTGAGAGCGAGAAAAAGGGGGGCGCTGAGCGGCGGGCCGGAAGCTTGTGACTCTGGGCCACGCGGTCTTTGGACGAGCTCTGTGGAGAAGCGTGGCGTGGGGGGGGGGGGGCGGCGGTCGCTCAAACCCGCGGCGACCCCGCGGTGACCCCGCGGCGTTCCTTCTCCGCACGCGGCCCGTTCGCTGGGCCGCAGTCAGGTCCCGGAGGAGAGTCTGAGTCCGAGCTCCGCCGATGAGTCACCTGGCCAGTACATGGCGTCAAGCGTCTCGCAGTTTCCCTGTGACAGGAGAGCGCACGAACACGTCTCCGGCCTGCAGAGCAGAAATAGCACAAAATCACTACGTGTTAACAGGCTGCGCCTGGGAAGGGCTGTTTATTGGTGTGTGCGTGTGTGTGTGTGTTTGTGTGTGTGTGTGTGTGTATGCGTGTGTGTGTGTGTGTGTGTGTGTGTGTGTATGCGTGTGTGTGTGTGTGTGTGTGTGTGTGTGCGTGTGTGTGTGTGTATGCATGTGTGTGTGTGTATGCGTGTGTGTGTGTGTGTGTGCGTGCGTGCCTGTGTGTGTGTGGTGGGGGTTGTTGTTGCTAGAATTTTTTTTATTCTTCCTCATTTACTCCAAATACAGACTCAGTTTTGAGCGCTGGCATCCTATTGCCAGACACTGGCATCAAGGACAGCTGGAATTAATTGCAGATGCACTGTACCTCGATTCAGTGTTTTAGACAAAGTGTGTAGATGCAGTGTGTGCAGGTGAAGAGTGTGTAGATGCAGTGTGTGTAAATGGAATGTTTTTAAATGCAGTGTGTGTAAATTCAGTGCATCTAGATACAGTGGATTCTATTTTTGGCACCCGTAGTGTTATGTTTTGGGAGCCCATTACATTTAGTCATGGTGTCACTACGCCTGCCCTGCTTTGGGTTCCACTATCTAATGGACAGATTACAAACAGGATCCTCGCCTCTGGTGTAGATAGAACACAGTGATGATGTTCAGACAGTGGCCCTATGTTGAGTATGATTTTGGAACAGGTTCAGATTTTTTAAATGTGGGATAAGGATCTCAAAGTTAAAAGCATTCACTTGAGCTGCCTCTGCCAGCTTATAACTTTACAACAAAAGACCCAAGAAAAGAATGAGAGCTGTGATTTTAAGTCCTTAAGATCCTCTCTCTTTCATATTTCTGGTCCTGAGTGATACACAGCTGTCTTACAGCAGGGATATGACAGCATTGCGGTATGTAGAACTGAATGCACTTTTCATAACAGAAAACTGTGTACAGTGGGTGAGTGTCAATGCTGCCTTTTTTTCCCCTAGATAGCAGATGGGACCGTGGGCTTTGTGGTGAGGGTGGCAGGGACAACAGACGGACCTCTGAACATGTTCCTATTGATCATTCTCTTTATCCTTATGGTAAAGCTGAACTTTTTTTGCCTCTTGACATGGACCATCCCTCCACTATTTTAGTGCAAAGAGAAACGTTGAATTTCAAATGCGTTCTCTCTCTCTGTCTCGCTCTCTCTCACTGTCTTGCTCTCTCTCTCTCTCAAACTCTCCCTCCCTCCTTCTCTCTCTCTCTCTCTCTCCCTCCCTCCCTCCTTCCCTCCTTCTCGATTGGGTGAGATGTTTTAGGAGCCAGTCGAGAAATGCAAGCAGATGGATAGTGCTGTAAAGGCCTTCGACGCTGGGTTGTCATGGTGACGGAGGCCTTATGGCGGTTCATGCCCGTGTACCTCACTACTGCCTCACCCGCTCCACGGGCCAGACCCGGCAGCTCAAACTGGGTTGGACACACTGCTGGCCTACCTCACACTCAACCCGTGGCTGACCAACAATTGTTGCATGAATTTCATACAAAACACTCCTTCCCCCCTCTCTGTATGCCATGCTCTTCCATTGCTTTCCAACGCAGCTCACCCTTGGCCAGTTTTGTGCATCCTAAAGCCCTGACTGATAATCCAAAAGAACAGGAAGATGGCTTCGACACTTCCGGAAAGGGCCGTGTGAGGCCGAAACATGTTGGTGTAGTTTTTAAATGTTTCTATATGAACTAGCCCTTCATTAAAGGCTTTTTATTCTAAGAAGAGTGCCTTGGACTTGATTGATAATTGAAGAGGTATGAAGTTTGGGGTTTCACAAGTGAGATATGAGTATGGTCAGCAAACAATTGCAGTTTGACATTTTCAAAAATAGGCAGATTTTATTCTCAAAACTGTACTGAGTGTTGGAGATGTTGGTCTTAAAAAGCGTGAACAGGAATTGAAATTTGAGTGAATGCAATCAAACTGATCTGGAAGTTTTTCAGAAATAGTCAATTTCATGATACATGAGCTTCACTTTCGATCACAGGGTCCATAGTACTAGTTCCAGCTAGTACTAGTTCACTAAAGACTAATCTGGATATGAGTCTAATCTGGAGTTGGGATCGCATTCCAGTTGTCTTATCCAAATATGCTTGTATTTATATTAATTAACAATTTCCCTGGACACATTTACTGCTGTTTTTATTTCTTGTTTTTTATTATTAAATCTTTTTTAATTACCTGCAAATGATCCCTTGCTACATTTGTGGTTAATGTTTTCATTACTTTAATCATTCCAGCGCTTTTACTCTTTTCAAATGCTGTTGTGTTTTTTCTTTAAAAAAATAATAAAATAAATCTAGGCAAATGTGAGTCAAAATAGATTGAATGGCCTGTTCTCAACTACAACTGTAATGTTCCGGTGAGACTGGATACTGGGTCGAGGGGTGTTTTAGTATAAATTATACCATTTGCATCAGTTTTGCAGGGTGTCTGACACACAGTTCCCTCTCTAGGGTCTGCAGCTATCAGAGTGAGAATGTGAAGCGTTTTGAGATTATTTTTCCCCCCCCCCTCCGGCACTGTTCCTGAATTAGTTATACCCATTAAGATTCCTTCAGGAAGTGGTCGACCAGCTCGCTGCTGAATTCAAATTTATCACACCTGGGGACCACAGGTACTGCAAAAGCAGAAAACATGTTGGTCTGAGAGACTGCGAGAGTTTTCATACGAAAGAGCAAAAATATTCATGTCTGTTTTGTTTTTTTGTTGTTATTTTCAGCTTCTTCGCTCTCATTTAAAGTCTTTTTTTTTGCCTGCAATCACTCCCCTGATCCCCTGTACAGGGCAGGCTTTCTTGAAAATTTCTAAACAAATAAAAATCAGTCACCGTAACATGAAAACCTTCACCAGGAGAATTCCTCCCTTTAATAAGTGTGAGCTTCTACACGCAACCACTTGCAACGGACTAGATCTGGACTCAGGTGCCGTTTTCCGATACCCTTGCGGCTGCTCTTGCTCGCTGCGGGCGACGCCTTCTAAATTGACTCGTTTCTGGTTTGTCGCAGCGAGCGTTGCCGCCCACCGCTGAGCGTTGGGTCCACATTGGGCGACCGCCAAGAAGATAAACAAAAAGTGAGCAATGAGAACAAGCTGAGAGTCAGCCCCCAGCCTGAAACCTCGCTCAAACAAACGCGTTCCTGATCCTCTGTGTACCCAAACACTGCGGACACTGAGGAGAGGTTACTCATTATTTGCTCGGACGGGGCGTAGCACAGTGGGTAAGGAACTGGGCTTGTAACCGAAAGGTCGCAGGTTCGATTCCCGGGTAAGGACACTGCCGTTGTACCCTTGAGCAAGGTACTTAACCGAAATTGCTTCAGTATATATCCAGCTGTATAAATGGATACAATGTAAAATGCTATGTAAAAGTTGTGTAAGTTGCTCTGGATAAGAGCGTCTGCTAAATGCCTGTAATGTAATGTAATGCTCATGTCTCATGGTCTATTCTAATGAAATGTCCAGTCTGAAAAGGGTTGTGGGTGAAATCTTTTTTTTTTTTTTGTAGCCAAGTAGTAAAACACCAACATGTCACCTTGTCATGGTCTAAAATCAAGATGTTGATTTGTTGAGTGAGGTGTTTTAGTACTGAGATGGAAAACAGGCCAACAACCAACACTGGCCTTTTCAGATTAGAAAGGAAAACTGGTCTCAATTCAGATTCAGTAAGTTTATCGAGGCTGTGCTGGACATTTTGAACATTTTGGTGTGAAACAGTACAGCTAAAATTTGTATTGGCCTTTTGAAAGTAGTTTTGTGTGGTGCATCATGCATTTAGCAATTCCGTTTTTTTTGGGGGGGGGGGGGGGGTTGTCTTTTGTGTCTATAGTTTGCTGCTGTGAGCAAAGCTAGGCATGTAGGGAAGGCCTACGGGCCGTTTAAAGGGAATCATTAAGGAAAATCAATGTCAGTTTGGAGTGAAAGCAATACCAGCTCCGAAGTATCTGTTTATCGCTATGACCTTTTCAAATGCAGTAAAGCTTCCGTGATTAATGGCAGCTGGTGGCCTGCCCTGTTTCCCTGCCGTCGGAACGGAGCATCTGCTCCATTGTGTCTGTAGTCAAATTAGCGCCTTTATGGAGTCCTGGCCATTGCTCGCGCATACCATCCTGATTTTCAATTTTTTTTTTTTTTTTTAAATTTGTCTCGCGAGTCTCATGAGTTCCTTGCCTGCAGGCGAATTAAGAATAAAGTATATTCCCATTAGCTATTCTATTTCTAATGATTCGCGCGAAGATACGTGGTTTGACAGACCTTTCTTTCTGACTGAAACGGTAAACTATTGTGACCATGTTTAATCTGGAAGTGAACTTCTCTGGGTCTCTGCTCACACCGAAGAGCCTACTCATTTTCCTTTAGGCTGCTTGATAGACGGCGATGGTTACGGGACAATCTTTCGGCCACAGAGAACACGTGATTGGACCTGCCTAACCTTTTCAAAGAGACATTTAATCAAAGACCCGTCCTACCCTTCTACCCCTTCCCCTTACAGTGTTATTGAAGCTGACGCGTGCAGACGGGAGGGGTGCAAACGGCATAGCCGCTGAAATAAAACAAGTGTCTCGCCTATAAACACCGGTAGAACATTTCTACTCCATCTTCACCCTCTCTGCCTGGTCCCTTTAGCGAAGAGGACCAACAGAGCGCAGGACTGGAATTAATTAGCCATCGGAAAGCTAGGAAAGGAAATTAAAATCTAACCGATGCGGAGAGGCTGATCTCTCCTGACCCTCTGTTAGAATGACAGTGTTCAGTGGTGCGGAAGCCGCTTCCATAGATAGTGTCAATCAACTGATGAGGTTGGTTCGTACGTTTAATGTAATCAGCAAATGCCCCTCAACGTTTTCAGAAATGTGCCTGGAGATATTTGAGGGGATGTAATAAGCAGGAAAGACAACGATCTCGGAAGGTGCGCCGTTTTTCAATTAGCGAAGCAACAGGTGAAGCGATTTACCTTCAGGGATTGCGTGAAAAGGATAGCATAGATAGGCTGACAGGGATCACGCTGCAAATGAACAATTAAAACTGTTAAAGCATCATCGACAAGGCAACAACAGCAAAAAGAAAAAAGGCGTTGATGCCCTGATATGAACATGAAAATATATGAATCACTGCACGAATAGTATAAATGGCCCTAATGGTGGATACTTAAATTTATCTGTATACATAGGCTACGTCCACCATTCAATAATACCGAATAAGCCACTTAATGCACAACCATTTTCAAAGTGCTTTAATGCGTCACGGATACTAAATGCGACGTTAATATAACTGCTGCTATGTTGATTTCACTACAATAACAGAGAAGGATATGCAGCACGGACGTGTGATTCTAAACCAGAGTGATGCAGACCGAAGCCCTGCCTAAGAGAGGAAAGGCAGCTGAATCACCAGGGAGACGCAAGTTGCTGAAGAGGTAGGCATATTTCTGAACACATTTTAGGAAACAAATTGATTTTAAAGACTTGACGTTTTTGCGGTGTTATACAAATCACATTGCCGATAACAAAGTCGTTGCAGGCTACATACAGCACGTTCAACGGTTGATTCGTAGTAAATGTGTGTACTAGTAGCGGATAGCATGGCGCGTTATAGTTTGGAGGAGGTTATTGGCTGGGGGAAAATGAAATGCACGCCCAACTGCAAAATGTGCGCGTCCCATTGCGGTGCCATCCTCCACGCTTATGGAGGGCTGCATACGTCACGCACGCACCCTCCTGAAACCGGTGCCGTTCATGCAGCGATATATGCAACATAGAAATCCCACAATTAATCATTTCTATACTTTGGTGAAAAACCTATACATGCCATTTTGTATGTGTACTGTATATTATATAAAAATGGAAATGTTTATCAATACAATTGCTCAGAGAATGGTTAACTCCAGCACCCCCCCCCCCCCCCCCCCCCCCAAAAAAGATAGGTATCACAATTACTCACACCCTTGCTTGAGTACTTTGTACACCTTTCCTTCCCAAGGATAACGCAACGGTGTCATCATTAAACAAAATTGATTATTATTGTTATCAAATTTTCAGCCTTTTATTAAAGGTATAAATTATTCTGCAGAGCATTGTATCTAGAAGTATGTTTATGTAGGCTATACATTTTTTAAAAGCTAATCATATTGTAAATAGGCATTTTGGTCACTGGATTTTTGCAGTTGTTTATTGGTTACATGCTGTCTTGGTGCCTCAGTTAACTGAGGTGAAAATGGCTTGCTGCTATATTATTCATTCTGTGTCTGAAGCAGTCTCTGCTGCTCTCTTCAAACGAACCTTTCATTGGGAGGGTTCTTCAGACAACAGGCCTGCTGAAGACCTTTCTCTTTCAAATCATGAGGAAAAAAAAAAACAAAAGCAAGTTAATGAAGCCGGATGAGATTCCTTTCAGCCTCAAATTAAAAACATGTTCTGGACTACTGCCCTAAACCCCTGAAAAACTAAAAGCAAAAAAGATGCATTTAATGTCCTGACAGCAATGATGTGTTTATTCAGAGTTTCACAAATGTTGATTTGCGGTGTTGACATGCAAAATTAGTGGATAACAAAGGCTTAATTTTTAAATCATGCTTTAGATTTAACAGAACCTTCAAATTGTGGGTAGTTAAGTCTTTTTTTATCTATTTATGGTGCTTTAGGCTTAACAGAACAGAACCCGATATGAAATTGTTGAGGCACAGCATGCAGTTGTCAATGTATGATTAATCATATACTTTGGCTAATCGAGAGGAGCCAATCACAGCATGCTTCAAGGTTTATTATAAGTGACGGAGGATAATTGAGAGTGGCTGAGAAAATGAAGGAATACCCAGCTAGAAGGACTTCATTTTCTAGCTCATTCCTCCTGTTTGATCAACTGTCCCTTCTTCAGCCTCCTAAATTGGAGGTATTGATTATGTCCAGGATAGATAAATGGAAAGCAGTCATCAATAGTAGATGAGTATCTGTTACGAGAATCACTTAAACCCATACAGTACTCATGATGTAGTAACACAGCACTTGTGCTGATTTTTGTGAAATGCGTTGATGTGGAAATGAACTGTTTTCTTTGTTTTTGTATTTGTACTTTGGTACATTTTTAATATATTTGTTGTAAAAAAACAAAGTTTAAGCCTGTTTTTCACAAGTGTTTCCTTTTCATGTGAGTGTATCAGAGCACATGCAAAAACACTGCTCTAATTTGCATTTGCTTTACGTGAATGTACTGTAATGTGAACGTTTTCCTCAAATTCCCTCACTATCATACGTGATCTAAGCCTATGTATATTTTGGTTGGCCTTTACCCTGATCACCACCTCTGACAACCATACAATTTGCGCAGAATTCATATATATACTGTACATATCTTCTGTATTTAGATATTTCTGCAGATTTGAGTGATGCAACATTACTTAATTGCAAGACAGCTAATAGGCCTGACCTCACTTGTTGTATATTCTGTGACCCTTTTGTTCACTGTTTTTTCGGTCTGTCGTCCCGTTTGTGTTTATTGTGGGTGTTTTCTGTGGCAGAAATGGATCAGCATTCTTCCAGGTGTGATCTACTTGATTCTTGCCCTGATTGGCTGATCAGCCATCTGCTTTAGAGTTTAGTGATCTCTGGTTTCTTTTGCGCTGTTTTTTTTTTTTTTTTTTTGTCAAAGCAGAATGATTAATCTTTCCTGCCTTAGGCTGAAGTCCCTCACAAGCTCACTGAATTAATCTGCAGGTTTTATGCAAAATCAGCCAATCGCGTTTGATGCTGGGACACGAATAAGAAAGCAAAATAAGCATATTTCAGCGAGTGTATTTTGTCATTATCTGGGCTCCTCTGTGCCTGTGCCTACGACTGTCAGTCTTATTGAGATGCTGGTCACTGACACTCTGGCCTGTGGAGAGAGGTCAGCTGAGAATAGTCTCTTTTGTCACCCAGTGAAACGCTCAACAAATTCAGAGTCAATTCTTTCAACCTGCAGCCTTTTACAAGTTCAGAGCGCAGGCAGACCCTTTTCATTTGAAAACCCTGCAGGTGAGCGTAGGGACAGGGCCCGGCTTTCTATGCATTTCATGCACTTAATCGCTGTTTCTGCCTTCTGGGTTCTGGGAGATGGGCTCCAATTGTGGAGGCTGTCTGAAAGCAATGGTGTGTGAGATCAAAACCGGTTCTTTCAAAAAACCCAGCCCCCCCATCCGTGACGAAAGTCTGTCTGCACTTTTTTTGATCCTTTGGATAAAGTTCAGCCTTCGTCCAGGTCAAGAGCCCTGCTAAATTAGCATCGGTTTACCTCCTCGCAGTAGGCCTGGGTTGGGCACAGTAGTGCACCGGTTGGCGCAGGCTGCGATACGGTACCCCCTAGCGGTAGCGCCACTGAGCGCTAGCAACGTCGCCCGATGTGCGCCGTTTGACTGGAACGCTGGATCCACTTCCTGGAGTCCAGATTTTTACACACCGCACCGGAAGGCAACAGAAACGTTTCCGCGCGTTGACCGGATCGCGGCTTTTTCGTCAGCCATTGTGAACCGGTTTAATTGCGCCTCTCAACGCGTCGTGTCGGCACACGCGGGGAAATCAGCGGCGACACTTGATTGCAGGGCTTCCAGCCGGAGGGCCTCGCTCACCGTGTAAAGCCTTTCGGTACAGCGCACTGCACAGTATAGCGCCTGTCTCTGCAGTTAAGCACAGTTTCATCACTTCCTGGCACGGTTTAACCCCAACACTACTGATAGGCCTACTTGACTGGCCCGTTTCTCCACTCTCTAATATTCTATAATGTGGTTTTTCCTTTGGAGTTTGGGGGAGGGGGGGGGGGGGGTGTCTAGTATTGACCAGTGCGATTGCATTTTATAGACCCAATTTTCGCCTTTCTGCAGGGCTGGGCTGTCTTGAGCAAATCTAATGGAGTGTAGAGAAGAAGCAGGGCTGCCGGTCAGATGCTGTAGAGTGAGACTTTTTTGAAATAAAACACAAAAATATTTTTCATTTTTAAAAATGGGCAGACATGAGGCCATTCAATAACATTCACTGTCACATTGATTAGGTTAATCGCATACATTATGTTCACATTGATATTCACAGTGATGCTTCACAGTTACAGTACTGTACTGCTGTGACTAGGACCATTATGACTTGTCAGTCTCTCTGTCTGGGGTCATGCATGTCACCCATTTGTCTCAGTCCCTCTCTCCTTTTTCTTTTCCCAATATTGGGGTGAATGTCATGCTTTCCAAACTGAATATTTTTCTATCCATTGGTTCAAGGTGAGGGGTTCCTTTTCTTATTGCCTTTTTGCTTGCTGCCATGAGACTTTTTAACAAATTCCTGTCACTGTTACCCAGATCATCTTTTATGTTTCTTTGGTTGAGAGAGAGACTGCAGACTCTATTGACAGTTTTTTTTTTTTTTTTTTTTTTTTTTAAGTTGTGAATTTTATGTTGTGTTGCTTCCTCTCTCTGAGTGACATGCTACCGTAGTACATGTGTGTTGCACCTGAAATGTCATCGTGTACTGGTGTGATCAGTTGTCTGACACGTCTACAAGCACCAGCCGACACCCTTTCCCCCCGTGAGACGTGTCTGTATTCTGCCATTTTCCCACAAAAAAAGTAATTTTTCTACTTACTGCAGTTCTGGCTGAGTTAACTTTTGACTTTCTCGAGGAATGACTCCAAAGAAAAATTGACAGGAATCGCTCCATCGGATTTCACTGCCAGAGTTTAAGCATTGCCATAATGAGTCAGTTATGTCATCCAAGACATATACTTTGCATGACAATGCCGGAGAGCGCAGCTGACTAAAATGATTTGACTGATTGGTTTTTTTAAACCTTTGTCTCTCTTCTTAATTATAACCTGTTGCCATCGTGCAGTAGAGTGGTATTGCGAGGACAGTTCATTCTACGTCTCATCGCATTTCATTCCAGGCACATGCAAGAAGAAGAAGGAACAAAGTGTGGGTAAAAATAAATATTCTTTTTGAGAATTAATGTAGTAGAGAGGAAAGGTGCATCCCCAGGGAAAAAAGAAAAGGGGAACAGAAAGAATAACATACTCGCTTATCTTTGGTATTATCTGAGATTAGAATAGCAGTATACGATCATACAAATATGTGCCATCTATCAAAAATTGCGTATGATATATAAATGAGGATAATCTGTATCTTCATACATCGATGCATACATGGTTACACAAATATGTCTTCAAGTATTGGTCATTGGTCTGTAGGTCGGCTTGCAGAAAGGATCGAGGTGAGATTTGGTGGATTCTGCACAGGTTTGAAATGGAGGTTCTGCTTCTTTTGAACGCTTCGGAATATGGAGGAGTGATGGCATTCGACTGAGGCCTGGTTCTAAGCACATGGATGGCCCTGCATTCTGGTGTGAACTCTGGAATGGCCCATCGTCAACTGTGGCCGGTAGCCCCGCAGGGTGACACACAGTTGGCTCTATTGTGTCCCAGGCATGGAAGGGTTTCAGTTGGACAGGATGACTGTTTCTGATTGGGCATTGGACTCACCCAAAGGGACCTTTTCTGTTAAATTAATGACACACATGTTTTGATTGAACCCAGGGGTTCATTTCAGTGGGATTAAATTGCTTGTACATTTTTACCTTTTGCAGCCTACTGAAATGCCTGTTGGAAATACCCGTTTTTTTACAGAACCCATACCAGAATCGCTATTTTTTTTTGCTAAATTCTCACCAGTTCATACAGTCAGTCAGCGATTTAGATTGACATTTAAGCAGGTCATTGCCAGTAATACCACTGGCTTTTATTCACTGGAACAGCATCGATGATAGGGTAAATAACACGCATAACATCGCTCTCATAGTTCCCTGTACCTGCAGTGTATCTTGGGCCAATCTTAAGGACGAATATATTTCTGTTACGGAGCCTGTTAAGGGTCCTGTGGAAAGTCCATCATGCGACTGATGAAAATGCCTGTCAGGTCGATAGCATCCTACAACAGGAAGAAGAACTCTATTTCTGGAACCTTGCTTGGTCTCGTTACATCCAGTCTCACCGGCTTGATTAGTCAGCTCCTGGAATTTAGCAGTCTAAATGTACACTGCTGCATTTCCCAAGATGCTCTGCAGTGTTTGAGTGTTGGGCACATGGTCAGTTATAGGGTGTATGTTATCAGTTCATTGTGTCATTGCCTCCTTTGGACCATCACTGTTTCAGATTTCATGTGGAACAGGGATGAATTTGCTGGGTAGAGCCCCCACCACACCCCTGCTCCCAACCGCCCATCCCCAATGGATGGGGGGGGGGGGGGTATCCTCAACAGAGGCACCATTTTGCTGAGGCAGGGTACCTTTGGTCACTTGGGCAGGAACTGAATGGGGAAAAAGCTGATTTGAGCCCAGGAGCCCGGATATGTGAGTCAACAGTAGCTCTCTCTAAAGCATTCCTGTGCTCTTCTCATCGTTCTGTCATTTACTCAGTAATTGACATTCGCTTCACGCTTGATTTCCATAACGCCACAACATAAAACTATCCCCAAAAAAAAAAAAAAAAAACCAGACGAGATTTTCACACAAAACAACAGCTTTTATTCTGAGTTGGCATGACGACTCTTTGCGAGCGTTTTCCTTTGAACTGCTGACCAGCAGACAGGTCGCAGTAAACAACAGCTGGAAAAAAAGACCGTGGTTTTGCAAGGTTTGTGACCTTGCCCTCTTGTTTGTGAATGTGTTCAAGGCTGCCGTTTGTAGCTATTGTACATCAGTGCAATATCGGCACAGACCGCTGTAGCCCTTTGCGATGCTGTGCTCTAGCTTCTCTCCAGCATTTATCCTCTGTGTGGAACCGTGCCCTGTCCTTTTGTTTCCGAACCGTTCATGTGTACAGCGCCAGCGTTTATCATGCAAATAATATAACACCGTGGACATGAATAATATGCAAAAAGTTCTCTACAATAATGACCTGGAAAAAAACGGCGAACAATAACAGTTGAGAGACAGCATTGTTTGCATAAAATACAGTGCAGTGATGGAGGCAATGTTAATGAAACATTCAGTCCAAGATTATTGAGCGGATAGCATGCAGGGTAGACAGGCAACATACTGAACATTATATATTTAATTACAGACCACAGTTAAAGTGGACTTCACACACACTTTGAAAGTAGGGGTGGAGATGAGTGCATCCAGTTGTAAGTGATCTTGTCAGTTATTCCAGTCGTAGGCTGCAGAATATTTAAATGATTAAAATGGAAATGGGGAATTTTAAATATGCGTTGATTTTCAACGTTTGGATGGCTTCATGTCTGGTGTTGGCAGGGGTTGCGTGGATTGTGTGTGGGCTGTGGAGGAGAGATTTCTCTCAGAACTTCTCTGTTCCCTTGTATCATTTTAAAAACCAATAAATGCTGTAAGCCGTCCTGATCTAGATAACGTGTGCACTCAATTAAAATTGTAAAAGCTTTCAAGTTCCATGGCATTCACCCTGTGAATATTTGAAAATAGTACACAAAATACCTTGCAGCTTTCAAGTTACATGGCATTCACCGTGTGAACTCTGTCCGGAGATATAATGGACGGATATTAAAGACTGGGGGGAAAAATCAGGGTTCGTTTTTCTTCTACACTCCATATAACAATCAGGAAATCACAATGCTGGCAGATTGAGCAGATATCCAAATGGTTTTAAAAATCCGTCGCATTCAAATATATTTAAATAGGAGTTATTCAGACAAGCAACTGCAATCAATCTTTGTAGGATTCACATTTTTGTCTAAAGGCAGATTGTTTTCTTATTAGGGTAAGAGTTTAATTATAGGTTGCGACTTGTTGCTCTGAGACACCGGCCTCCATTTTCATTTCCGAACATGATGAATGGGAGGTGAATTAAATTCAGGACCACGGACAGCGCCGCCTCGCCTGCGGTCATAATATGCATCTCTGTCTGGCTGGTGTCGGCCTGGCCATGCCTTATTGCCCTCGCCTGGCCTCTGAACAAAGCCAAAGTTATGCGTGTGGGTGTGTGTGTGTGTGTGCGTGTGTGTGTGTGTGTGTGTAACCCTCCTGTGTTTTTTGTATCCTTTGCACTTTAAGCTTTGAATATTTTTTCCCTTTGGCTTTTTAGTGATTTAAAAAAAAAAAGTTGGGTCTATTTTATATTCTTTCTCCCCATCACAGAGAATAACATTTCCATTGGCTAGTTCCCAGTTCAGTTGGTTTCGGTCTTTTACCCTTCTAGCCCTGTGGCAACTGTTTATGAATGGATGCATTTATATTACGTTTTAGGCATGTATCAGACAATCTTATCCAAAAGAACTTGCGCAGCTTACATTATTTTTTTATACCGTCCACTTATACAACTGGATGCTGATTTAATCCATTCATCACCTCATCTGTGTCCATTATAGGAGAAAAGATTATAGTGGCAAAGATTTTGCGTGAATTCCCAAATCGATATTTGGCAGAACCATGTTTTCCTGACTTCAATGCTAAGTAGCGATGATGCGTCTCACAGGGAAGATGCCTGCCAGCTTCACAGAAGTCCTCTTGGAAATGAACACGGTGAGAATGTTGTGTGTGGTTTTAACTCAGGGGGTTCAGAGCTGAGAGAAATACAAAGCAAACCTAAAAACATGGGGCACACACACAGCTATAGGAAGTACTGAAGTATCCATACATATTTTACCCATGAGCATGACAAACCAAAGGCTGCACAATGAACATGCTGGTTGTATTGGAGAGGCAAGGATTATGATTCCATAAGTTTTTTTTTTTTTTTTAAGACCTTTGTTACTCAGACTCAATTGATCAGTCAGTAAACTGGTTTCTGATTGGTCGGGCCTAATTTACCCTAGCAGTGTATTCAAGCCAAACAAACAAAGAACCAAGAACCCAGTCCTTCCTCTCTGATGGCCTGGAATGTGGTGCCACCCTGTAGACTTTATAGATTTTTATTATTATTATTTTTTAAGGAGATCTGACAGTGCACCCTACGTGAGTATTTTTTAACTTTACTCAGACAGGGGGAAAGCAGAGAGGGTTACAGAGAGGGATGAGATCACAGTGCTGAAAGTGGCCTGGTAGAGAATCAAACTCTCAGCCACGGGGGATTCATTATGGACTGAGAGTCGATTGCCCTGCAGACTGCGTATGACCCAATACAGGCTTTTAAAGGGCTGTTTTGCGTGATTACTGAGAGCAGGCTGTCAGAGGGACTGTCGCTGTCCTTGGTTCTGAAGTCCTACCACTTGTTTCCTTGAGAGCTTGTGGTTTTCAGCAGGCACCATTGTGGCCGCGGCCGGTATGTACGCTGTTCAACCGCACTGAACAGGTCGACAGGCTGAATAACAAGAATAGGACACTTTCATGTGAACCTTTGTGGTTTCAACATATGTGCACCTGTGTTATTGTCTGTGTGCGGGTGTGCAGTATATGTGCGTTTGTGTTTGCGTGTGTGTGTGTGTGTGTGTACTAGTCCCCCTCCTGGCCTGTGAGCTTTCTTTAAGCATCACTGAGGTCACACCTAAATGTCATCAGTACTCACAGAAACTGTGTAGACAATGAGGTGCTGAAGTGTTTGTACATCAGAATCAGAGAAATGTAAAGCTTGTTTTTTAAATCATTTTTAATCCACAGATGTTGGGTAAGTGCGACATATGGCATTGTCCTGATGATGAGAGCATTTAAGTAAACACAAAAAATGTATTATTAGCAGTTCACCATCATTGTCAAGCACCATTGTATAGTGTAGTATTGTGATATAGTTCTGTTTGCCCTCATTCAGTACCTTACATTATTGGATATTTTTTTAATGAAACTGACATGGCGCAAGTGTACTGACGGTCTGACGGAGAGCTGTGTTTTAGATTCTTTCTTTTAGATGCTCTCAACGGAGAACTGCATGTCCCAAATGAAGTCACATGGTATGTTCACTGATTTAATTTTTTTTTTTTTGCGAATGATCAAACGCTCTGCGGTACGTATGCAGTCAGTTACCGGGCAGTGGATCGGGCCTTTCGTCTGTGTGTTTTCATCATTTTAACCATGCGGCGTAGCCTTTTGGAGATGACATGCGACGCCGCATGTGCATGAATTATTAAAATGGGTTTGGACAGGAAGCACGCCGCATGCTCACAACGGGGGGTGGGGGGTGGGGGTAGGGGGGGGTGGCGGCTCGTGCTCACGCCTTCAACCTTCGTTCCCCCCTCGCGGTGCTGTTAAGTTCGCTGGAATAATAAGATCAGATCGTTGTCACACGAATAATAATGGAACGTTGGCCTTTGATGCGGGAAGCGCGTCTGCAAGAGAGCGAGAGAGCGAGAGCGCTCGGGAAGTGTTTGCGTCAGCACCGGGCGCATTGCTCCGCTGTAGCTGCTGCGAAGCCTGCTTTGCCGTTGTAGTGATGTCGATGGCGACTGCGTGCTTGGCTGTCACAACGCCCCCTTCTCCGTTCCACCCTCCAGGATGTCCAGTTGACACCCTGCGTGTAGCAATTGGTGAATGAGGCTTCACAAATCCTTAAATGGGCGGAGCTTGCCATCGATTTTTGGCAAATTTCGCCTTCGCTTTTGATTTTTGTGTTCAGGTGAGAGATTGACGGCACACCTTAGCTCCACCCCTTTTGAGGTTTGTGAAGCCCTGCACGGAACAATATTCTGCAAACATTTGCATCTCTTAGAATCAAAAGTCAACAGAAGCTGAATTTTTAAGTTCTGTGTTCTTGTGTGGTACTTTTGTTCTGTCTGCTTGGCATGTCATACATGTAGATATGTGAACAGACAGATGGCTAAATAGACAGATGGATATGTAGATGGACACACAATGGCTGTCGTTTCAATGTTACTTTGGACAATTTAGGGTAATTTTAAATCACTTGTCATCAGCGCAGTCGGCTAAGCGCAATAAGCCTAAATCATATCTGCTCGAAGTCTTGCATTAAGTGCCAGGGGATCTCATTATCTTACATTGTTATGAATGGCAGCTCTTAAACCTGGTGCAGTCACACGGGATCTCTGATTGGCTGGCCTTTTGCTCTCTGTGCGAGTGTACACAGCCACAGAGACACACGGTTTCACTCGGAAAACAACCGTGTTCATTACACACATCAAAGACAGGAACACACAAACTCAGGCTTGGGTTCAGTAAACCATGTCCTTGGAAAATGGCTAAAAGAAGAAGAAAAAACATTGTATCCCAAAGGTTAAATATTAATTTTGCTTCAGCGACAGCTTTTTATTATTTTGCACCTTGGTGTTGGGACAAGTTACAGGGACAAATAAAATTAGACATGCTTATGCTATTTGCAATGTTCAAGTTTCATTTGTAGAATGACAACTGAAGAGTGTGCCTGGTTTTTAAGGACTCGTTTTAGCATCACAGTTTTATTTCATTGCCATTTTTATGTTGTGCTGTGTATACTAGTGTATTTTTATTGGTGAATGCTACTTTTGTTACCAGGGGCTGCTAGGAAAAGAAGGGACCATCTCTTGATAAATGATGGATAAATATAAAAGCAAACATGTAAACATGAATCCTGGGCTGTTTTTCACAGTATTTGACGATTTAATGGAGTTAATTGAACATTTTATTTGTTTATTTATTTTTGTATCCGCATTTCCCAGAAATCAGTGTAAATGGCAGAGTGGGAAAGTGAGTAGAAACCGCTGGAGCTGCGTGCGCTACCGTTAGCAGGTTTGTGGTTTGGCGATGCGTGCACTGACCTGCAGAGTGGAATCCCATCACTGCGTTGGGACGTGGAGGTACTGAAGTGAGCGGTATCAGGGGCGAAAAGGTGTGACACGGCAGGTTTGCTTTGAAATGGTGGGAAAGAGCTCGGGAAGGAGAAGTGCTTCGTGCTCGCAGCATGAAAGATTTATTGTGCTCGGCTTCAGCTGCTATCCGAGGAACAGGCAGCGAGGATCTTTCTCACAGCCGGTGATTTGAGATGTCTGCTGTTTTTTGTGTGGGGTGGGGTGGGGGGGTTCCTCGTAGTTCTGCACTCCCCCCCCCCCCCCTCTCTATGGGATTTAAACAATCATTCTTCCTCATGGAGAGAAACAGAAAATTGAAGTCACACACACACACACACACACACACATGGGCACACACACACGCACATGCACACACACACACACACACGCGCACACACACACCTGTACTATGCCTCCGCAGGCAGTGGGAGCTCCTGAGGAGCGCTGGGCTCCTGTGACTCTTTTCCATGCTGTTATCTCGCTGCAGGGGCAGTTACAGCAGCCCAGTGAGAGGCCGGAGGGTGTGATTTCCTGCCTAATCATCATCACGAGAAGCACAGATCGCAGCCCAATCGAGAAACACAAGAGCTGCTCCAAAACTGTGAAGCCCGGCATTAAGCGTGGCTGATCTGCCCAGGGCTACAGAATCAGCTGGGAGCCGGTGGCTATAATGTAAGATGTGAACATTAAGCGCTTCCTGCTGATTTCCTCTCATAGGAAAGTGGTGCTGTTGTTCCAATTTCCTCAAGTACTGTGCTTGCGCTTACAGCATAACATAATGATCAATATATTAGATGATTGATATATGAAATAAGCAATATATTGGGCCAATAATCACATTTTGAACCATATCTATATCGGTAATCAAGGACACCGTGTTAGATATAGAGGACTAATATTTATGTAACTGTTTGGTGAAACATGCAGAATGTAACTACGTTGAAATAAATGTAATTGCCAGTACTTTTATATTCATCTTTTTTATTAAAGTAGCCAGCTGAGTTTTTATGGTGAACTCTGACTCTGGTTAGCAAGCTAATGGCACTAGATAGCAGAGAACGAGTGAGTTACAAGTGGTCCACATGTCCGCGAAGGAGTTGACGCCCGTGTGGACACACCAGCCATGCTGAATTCATTAGTGGCCCCATTTCCAGAAACAGACAACGGCTCACTGGCATTTTTTTTTTATTCGTTCTTTTTTCCAGCAGCTCGCTGGAGTATTCAGAGCCTATTTCAGACAGATGACCCCTCATTTGCTGCTTGTTGATTGCAGATTATAGTCCGCAGTGCTGGCTACCCTCGGGCCTCGCTCATTTTCATCTTATTCATAGCCTGCAGTTGAATGCATTTCTTAACACAGAAAGCATTGCTTTTGTGAAAGTAATTTCCCAGCACAATAGGAAACATCTGTGAGGACAAGAAAAGCTCCCTGCTAAGTGGAAGAGCAGAGAAGCTCTGCTTCCTGTTTTATAACGGGCCACTAATTGACTGGCAATATTGATGGTCAGTAATTGATGTTCGACACACTAATGTTCACTTAGGTCACGCCGTTCAATGTAAAATTGAAATATTCTTCAATGAGTTATTTAGGAAATCAGCCTTTTGAGTAAATGTACATTTTGGGTAATGCATTAGTGCAAAATCAGTGCACAGTCCACAAAGAAAGGTATATTTTCATTTCATCCAGCTCACAGATTCACTATATTGGCTGCTTTATCAGTAATCTGTGAATTTTCCCCTCTACAATTGGTATTGTATTGGTGTCATACTCTTCAGCAATGCAATTTACCTGAATTGTTCCAGTAAGTAGGCAGCTGTACAAATAATATGCAAAGGGGTAGTCTGTGTAAGTCGCTTTGTATAAGAACATCTGCTAAATTCCAAAATGGAATGTCATTCAATCTTGAGGCTGTAGCACCATATTCTTTTACGTGAACCAATCGTAGCATTTTGCTGTGGAGAGGAAAGCCTTTTGATTGGTTCAAGTGAGCCGGTCGCCGACGGCAACTAATTTTTACGGCTCATGAGGCCTCCCGCTCCCATGATTCCTTCATTAAGCAGCGCTGCTAAAATGGCCTCTGGACGTACCTGTGTCTGCGCTACAGGTGCCAGCCCTCTTGGGCTCCAGCTCAAGGTCCACCCCGAAAACATTTGAGAGCGCAAATGTAACTAACTTCTAGCCCTTCGTCAGTTGGCAGTTGATTCTCAGTTCTGTGTATTTATGGCGTTTTTTTTTTTGTCGTTCCGCGTTCGCTGGCGTCACCTGCGCCGGCTCCCGAAAGGAATAGGAAGTGCGGAACAGCTGCGAAACGGCTCAGCGTGCTCGTCTTCGCTCTGCTGGCGCACGGCCGCCCTTCCGCTATTGTGCATTTTAAATTTCATCCACGTGAGTGTGGGGTGGGGTGCGGTGTGGGGTGGGTGGGTGGATGGGGGGGGTAATGGAGGCGCGGGCGGGGCCCTTTGCATTTTCACTCGGACCGCGCGCGCGCTGCGTCCAGCTGTGCGGAGAGAGATAAGCCGGGCGAGCCTGCCTTTGTTCTGCCGTCCTCTCGTCCGCTGTACGGCTTGTCGCCGCGAACAAACGCGGAACGAGAGGCGTTGTTTTTTCAACAGATTATTTATCCCGTGTTCGGAGGTTCCTGTTTGAACACGGTCAAACTGTCATTTTGGCCAGTAAATCCGTGGGCTTCTTGGATTATGGTTGAAAAAAATAAGACAACTCAAGGAAAGCTTGTGATTGGTCCCCCGTGGAGGCGGGTGGTTCATCCCCCCCCACCATGGCACCTTATCAGGTTTATCCCTTTTTTGTCTGTTGCCCTATCTGCTTTCCACCTGTCCGAATAAAGGCAAAAAATATGAACGGAGAGCGATCAGTTAAAAAACCACAATTCTTGGTTGCTGGGTAACTCGCTCGGTTAAAAGTGCCATTTGCAGGGCATGAGTGAGCACCATGGTCTCGGATTGAATCGCACCAGTGCCAACAGCCCTGCAGGGACGGTGCACAAATTGGCTTCATATCGCCCAAGAGGTATATGGGAAGGATTCAGTGGTGATAGCGGTGTTTGTCGCTTGAGTGACCCCTGCTGGCTGTCCGGGTGCCCATTACTTGCTCGTGCGTATGATTGGGTCTCCTCCGCCCCTGCTTTGCGCATGCATGGCTTGTGGCTGCAGCATGAAAAGAGGAGGACCGCGAGTTTTCTTCACTCTCTCAAGCTGACAACAGGGGGTGTGTAAGAGCATTGTTGTGCATAGTTCGCGAATTGGACATTCCAAATTTTGGAGAGATCGGAGATGCCAAATTTAAATTAAAAAAAAAAACAAAAGTCATGCTAACAAGTCATGCTAATTAACAAATTGCTACTAAGTGTCAAATAATGAATGGAGGAAGGAATGAGCCGTTGAGTTAATAAGCAGAGATGGCACTGTTGCTTTCTAAGATGAACTTTTATAGATTTTTTTAAGTGCAGAGAGATTGATCAGTGAATGAGAGATGTGCCATGGGAATGCAGTCTTCAGTGGGTGTAGGGGCTGCACAGCCTCACCTTGCAGATTTTTTTTCATTATCATCTGATTTGAGTATTCACCGGCCACCAGAAAACTGGACGGGTCAGGCCAGATACCAGAGATGTTATTAGGCTTGTGTGTGTGTGTGTGTGCGTGTGTCCGTGTGTGCATGTGTGTGCAAGCTCGTGTGTGTGTGTGCGTGCATGTGTGTGCGTGTGTGGGTGTGCGTGTGTCCGTGTGTGCAAGCTTGTGTACGTGTGCGTGTGTGTGTGTGTGTGTGTGTGTGTGTTGTGGTGGGAGTAAGGGGGATGGTACTGCTATTCTACCGGGCTTGGATGAGCCCCAGTTTTGAGCAGAAGGATGAGCAGTTTTTTTCCCCTAATGCTCTGCCAGTTAAATCAGAATGAAAAAAGGAGCAGCAGTCTGAAATGGATCATGGCATTCAGCGGCACGAAAGAAGGATGAACAAAGGCTTCCAGATCTGGAAACGATACAAAGACTAATGCGCGCAAATTTCCACATCGATGAAACCGTGATAAATGAAAGCAAAGTCACTTTTGTTTCTTATCGAAAAACTTTGACAGACCTGAGATGCGTTAGCATTTGCCCTCAACTTCAGTTACCTTAAATTGCAAATTATTCCAAATTGTTATTTTTTTACCCTTTAATATAAAAACAAGAGAGCAGATAATGAGGAGAACAGGCCTTCAGCCCATTCCAGCTTGCCATTTACCTGCAAACTGGAGAGTATGCAGCACTGCACCACACCTGGACCTGAGCCCCCGAGTGTCCTTGCCTTTATCACATACCAAGCATGCTGTTCCACCATCTTCACAAAGTCAGATTTGACTTCAACTGTTACCAAGAGCAACTTCCCAAACTGACCTTATCAAGACAGAAACCTGCACTTGCTTTAAACAGCAAATCTAAACTAAATCCAAGCCACAGGTTTTTTTTTTTTTTTTTTTTTTTTTTTCCCTCCTTCTCTGAAACATTAGCAGAAAACTAGTGAAACGGATAGCATTCCTGCAAAGTGGTGGTTATATCCCAAAATGAAGCCAGCCGCCCCTCTAGGGTGACCATGTTCCTACGCTGCTTGGTTCCTGGAACTGTGACGACAACTTTGGCTTGGGGTGGCTGTAGGGAGCTAACATTGCCTGTGCCTAAAGTGTGGCCTGTGGCTATAGCTGTAGGGAGCTAACATTGCCTGTGCCTAAAGTGTGGCCTGTGGCGATAGCTGTAGGGAGCTAACATTGCCTGCGCCTAATGCGGCCTGCAGGGATAGCTGTAGGGAGCTAACATTGCCTGTGCCTACTTTGGCCTGCAGGGATAGATGTAGGGAGCTAACCACCATCAGATGGAAAAATTAATGATTTGAATATGGGCATGGGCAGCCTACAATGATTCATGTATGATTGAGAGTGTGAAACATGTGAACATCAAGTGTGAACTGCGAGTCTGATTCTTGGGGAAATGAACAAGGCGGGATGTGCTTACTGCGTTATGGAGGGAAGCTTTGGTGCTCAAAGACAGGGTTTGCTTATGAGAACATAATAATATCGCAGGAGTTTGGACATGGCAGTGACATCGCTACCATTTCTGTCGCCTCAAGACTAGGTGCAAACATGCCGGTATGTGGGGTGGGCCAAAAAAACAAAAACAAAAAAAAAGAACAACACATTTTTTATCTTTAGCATTGCGAGTGTACCTAGCTTAGATTAGAGTTCTGTCTCAGAAGTTAATTACATTTGGAATTTGCTTTCTGCATTTTGCGTCAAAATGCATTCATAAATAAATAAAAGCACCACCCACTACTCCAATATATGTTTGTTTCCACACACCCTGGGTGAATTAAATTGCTGCCATGTTTTATCAAAACAGTATATCTTTGTACTATTTGGACCACTCTCGCTTAAGGGATAGTTCACTTTCTGGAATTTTTTCATATCATTTTAAGTGTATGTTATTTCAATTGGCCCAGTCAGTTTTTGCGAGCAATGGATATTTTACATGCTTGTTTCTGAATATTTGCTGGCTTTATAATGCCTGGCCTTGGGTGGCTTAAAGCCAGAAATTCACTTAAAGTAACTGCACGGCAGCTTGTAGAGGGATGTTATGCCTCCTAAGGTTATATGTGTGATATACCTGTGTGATTCTTTTTATATTCATTTTCAGTTGAATTTCAGTTGTTTGTTATGGCACAAGCAACTTGAGACCGCTGTGCTCAAGGAAAGGGTTGCCAGCATGATCTAAAACCTGATATTTCTGTGAAATTTCTTTGAAATAGTGAATAAACACAATATTAATGTGTTTATATGTGCAGTCTCCGGAAATATAACAGTGCTGTGCAATCTGCTTTGGAGTTTGTTGAAATTTATTTTCAAACTCACGTGAGCCCCAGACTAGCCATTATAAAGCCTCCTGAAAGTATCTAAAATATTCATCGCAAACAAAAACCATCTAGGCTAAATGTAAACATGCAGTACGATGGAATTTTCATTATTTTTTTATTTTTCAGTCCAGAGAGTGAACTATCCCTCTTCAGTTTATCCTTTGCGATCGGCTTTAGCGACATGCTAACAAAATGAGCGCGAGACATGGAGGTGTTGGGCCTTGTCTGCCACCGGCCCGTCCCCTGCTCTCTCACAGCCGTGGGGGAGTGTCCGAATCCTGCCACCTGTGCCCTCTCACCCTCTCTCCATCCCCCCATTCCCACAGGCGCTGGAGCTCCATCACCCCTTCCCACAGGCTGTGGAGCTCCATCACCCCTTCCCACAGGCTGTGGAGCTCCATCCCTCCTCCCCTCAGGCGCTGGAGCTCCATCCCCCCCTTCCCACAGGTGCTGGAGCTCCATCACCCCTTCCCACAGGCGCTGGAGCTCAGGGCTTCCAGTCTTCCTTGAGGCCTGTGCATCATTTATATTTTATTGTGGAACAAGTTGAAAGATTTATTCCGCTCTGCCTCCCTCTACCCAGCCCCTTCACCCCCCCCACCTTTCAAAGAATTTAGCCTCCCGGGAGCTGCTCGCTTCCATTGGTCCCTTCACCCCCTGACCGCTTTCTCCATGTCTACACCCCTGATGTTGCCCTCCTCCGTGTTCTGTGCACCAGTCACCATCACTTTTGTGTTCTTTGCAGATCCGTCTCAACCTGAGTACCTTGCCCAGGGGTGCAGTGGCACTGCTTTGCCTGGTGTTCGAACCTGCGGCCTCTTAGTCACGAGACCATTATGCTTTAACCCTCCTGTTATGTTGCGGGTCAAATTGACCCTTTTTAAAGTTTGAAAATCTAGGAAAAATACTTAAAATTATTTTTTCAGTATGAAACTTCTTCTACTGGCCTTAATTAGTGTAATCAACATTTTAAATGAAAATGGTTCATTTCATGTATTTGCAAACCCCCCCTGTATGGGGATTGACCCGGGAACATTTTTGCTGTACCTAAAAAATGAACAGAACAGGAGGGTTAATGCTGGATCTGTGAGCGGGTGAGGCCTAGTAGGTCCAGCTCATCATTGGTGAAGCGTTGACTCTGTGGGTCTTCCTGTTTGCGCAGCTGACGGTATCACCTTAAATGGCCGAGCCTGGAAAAAAAAAAAAAAAAAAAAAAAAACTTTATTTTTCCCAGGGGGAATGTCAGGAAATGAAGTCAGTCAGTGTTAAATCTGTTTGAAGAGTGTGTCCTGGCTAGTTTTGTTGCAGTTTTCAAAGCCTGTGTCCTGGCTGGTTGTTACACTTTTCGAAGAGTGTGTTTTCACTAGTTGTATTACACTATTCAAACCATTTTTCCTGGCTAGTTCTGTTACACTATTCAAACGGTTTTCCAAGCTGGTTGCATTGCTCTATTAGAACAGTGTGTCCTCACTAGTGGTTTAAAACCATGTTCTCTGGCTAGTTGTGTTTCATTATTGGATAAGAGCGTCTGCCAAATGCCTGTAATGTAATTATTAGAAGTGTTTTTCCTTGCTATTTGTGAGCACTTAGAGTAAGCAGGTTGGACCTGCAGCTTTACCATAGTGGGTGGACCGGGCAGTTGATTTTGTGATGATGGATTGGTTTCTGGTTATTGGACATGTTTGTTTGCTTATTGACCGGATGAATCGATTAATTGACAGGTATAATTGTTTGATTGCGTAATTGATTGGTTGATTAATGGCTTGTATAAAAGCTGCACACAACAGGTTGGCATTAAGACCGAAGCTCTGGGGACGGAAGACTTCTCCGCCGTCTGTCAGTTTCCATAGCAACGGCATCCGTCGGGCTGGCCCTGGCGCAAAGCGCCGTGTAACAAATTTAAGGAAGTGTAAATTCAATTAACGCGCCGAAAGTCAGCGGGGATATCACACACGCTCTCTCAGCCAGCAGATGTGACTGTGCGCTGTTTCGGAAATTGACCCCGGCCCCTCCACCTCAGGGTTGCGTGGGCATTAGCATACGCCGTGGGACACCTCTGCAGTCTCGTCCTCCCTTATCTTGACGCCGGTTTGCCGTATGTTGTTTGGCAGATGTTGGCGCTACACTGACATGCTGGCATGCGCACGAAAAAAAAATGGGAGGATGACAATACATCACACGAGGTGCCCACCGCCCCCTCCCCCAGCCCCCACCTCCCCGTGATTGCTTTTTATGTCCATCTCTCTGGAGACTCCGATTCGTTATTTTGCTATTTTCACCGTTTAACGAACCCCCCCTACCCCTAAACCCAAACGGGTGGAGCTCGATCTCTCGGCTCTTGAGTGTAATTGGAGAAGGTTGAAAGTTCAGCGTTTCTCCGTCTGTCTGACTCCGTTATCAGCCCGACGGAAGGGCCGTCGAGATGGAAGGAGCGGCGCGGCGATAATCGAAGCGGTTTTTCCCGCCGCGACCGCGAGTGACAGCTCGCGACGTGCGGATCCGTCCCAGAGCGGCGCGGCGCACGCCCCGACACGCCCGCCGGGCGCGTTAGATGGAGGTGTAATCTGATGGTATCACCCTGGCCTCATTTCGGCTCGGCCCCCCGCCACCCGCCCAGCCTGCCGCCGCCGCCGCCGCCGCTGGGCTCCTCCAGGTCCGACGGCCTCCTCCTCCTCCCCCCCCCCTGGGATTTGCGGTGGTGCCGATCGTTGCAGAGAGACGATAAGCAGAGCGCTCTGGTTGCCACGGTGCTGCAGGCATGCTGGGATATAGCCGCTATATTTTAGTCTCCATATAAAACTGGAAAACAACCAGACCAGCGGTACCTAATTATCGTGTTCTCTGTTCAGCCTCCTTTGAGTAAGCACCTGGTGTAAAGCCAGATCTGAAACGTTTCCTGATGTTTCCAGGAGATTTTATTTAAATATTCAAAATACCCGTAGATTACACCGGCATAACAATCCAAAAGTTTTTGCATAGCAATAAAGGGAAAGCCAAAATAACACGCTTTAACGGTAGCCTGTCAGCGAATTAGCGCCCGCTGTTCTGAATGGCTGCTCCCCGCGGCGGGGGCTAGCTTGGGTGAGGAGATGGGGCTCTCCACAGTGAGGGCTGGCTTGGGTGAGGAGATGGGGCTCTCCACAGCGAGGGCTAGCTTGGGTGAGGAGATGGGGCTCTGCGCAGGGAGGGCTAGCTTGGGTGAGGAGATGGGGCTCTGCGCAGCGAGGGCTAGCTTGGGTGAGGAGATGGGGCTCTGCGCAGGGAGGGCTAGCTTGGGTGAGGAGATGGGGCTCTGCGCAGCGAGGGCTAGCTTGGGTGAGGAGATGGGGCTCTGCGCAGCGAGGGCTAGCTTGGGTGAGGAGATGGGGCTCTCCACAGTGAGGGCTAGCTTGGGTGAGGAGATGGGGCTCTGCACAGCGAGGGCTAGCTTGGGTGAGGAGATGGGGCTCTCCGCAGCGAGGGCTAGCTTGGGTGAGGAGATGGGGCTCTCCACAGTGAGGGCTGGCTTGGGTGAGGAGATGGGGCTCTCCGCAGCGAGGGCTAGCTTGGGTGAGGAGATGGGGCTCTCCGTGGCGAGGGCTTGCCTAGGTGAGGAGATGGGGCTCTCCGCAGCAGGAGCAGGTGAAGTTATTCTAGGCGTGTCGTCAGGAGCGAGCCGACCCGCTCCGGGCTGCCAGTCAGTCCCCGAGACGTTTTTCGGAGAGACGGCAGCAGCCCCGTCTGAAGACACGCTTCCGCACATTTCGGGAGAGCTTCAGACTGTCATTTTTGACGGGGGGGAGGCGAGGTAGGAGGTGTTGAAAGTTTGAGTGGTTTTGGAGACAAAGGGATGTTCAAAGTTTGGTTTTTGCAGACAAGGTGATGTCAGAAGTTGGAGCGGGTTTCCAGGCAGGCGGTGTTGGAGAGATCGAGCGGTTCTGCTGGATACAGTTAAAGGTGTGAGTGGGATAATGATCTAAAGGAACCACCTCTCTTACTTTGACTCTGCAGCAGCTCTGTGGATTCTATTTTCTATTTTATTTATTTGCTGAGTGATTAACAGTGTCAGTTACAAATTACATTGCTTGTACTGGATATATAGTTTTTCTTGTATAACACATTAGCACATTTTTCATTTCTACAGATAAAATGTAAGGTGATATGTAAGTGTTGATTTTTTAAACACCACAGTACACCATCTCTTCTGGTTAGATTTTTTTGTATACTTCATGTGCAACTGGCGGAGGCAGAGATATTCAGTGAAGTTACTGGGGGCGTGGGGGGTGGGGGGGCGTTGTGGATTGGGGAGGGGTTGTTGTGGGCTGCAGCCTATTACTTCAAAATCAGGTCTCCAGGCCCTGGGCTGTCATCCTAAAGCATATCTTACATTTGCATTTATCAGTTCAGCAGACACACTTATCCAGAGCTTGTGAACTTAGCTTAGATTCTTTGTATGTGTAATACATACATACAGGGAGTGCATGTATCCAACTGGATATTTGCTGAAGCAATCCCAGGTTGTGCTTTGTGCACATTGGCCTTGCGGTCACAAGCTCGGTTCCCTCACCATTAAGCTGGGAGTGTACTTGCTGCAGAAACAAACTAAATGATGTAAAATGAGGCATTCGTGGAGAAAATCCGCATTGTGTACACATCCCTGCTGGCCGGACTAGCCAAGACGCTCGCGAACTGCCTGAAATTAGTTTTAAATACCACATGGGTGGTTGCGTTTCGCCCGTCTCCTCATGTAATTTAACGGATGAACACACCAGCTTCTGTTTCTTTTATTTTTTATGCAGACCTAAGTAAACTAAAGCGCCTTTGAAACCATCAACATCCATCTATTGACGTTTCTGCTCCTTTATTGAAGTTTCTGCTCCTTTATTGAAGTTTCTGCCATTCCAGCCATTGTTGTTTTCTGTGTTCGGTGTGGCGGATGTTGTCATATCCGTGTTTCCTGTGGCTATCTCAGCTGCGCAATCTGAATCAGTGCCCCCCCCCCCCCCCCACTATGACCTCTGTTATTAAACAAACAGTCTGAATCCACAAGAGTACGCACGCACTTGTATGCAGCGTTGTGCTCGGCGGTGGTTGGATTTCGCCTGAGTTCTTAGCAAGTGTACTCCCAGCAGCTACACTGCTGAAAGGCTGAACCTCCTGGCAGCCACATACCAAGCTGCTCTGTGATTGGTGGAGCCAGTTCCACAAGTTCCTCCCTCGCTGTGTTGGTATCTCCTGTGTCCCGTCCGTGCTTGCAGCCTGTGGCCGGCGACCGTTGGGGGGTCTGAATGACTCAGTTGCCTTCTGCACTGTTTCTCCGTGGGTAATTAACTAAGAGAGATGTTAAAAGGCTATAAATTGATGCATGTTTTGCGAAAGTGTTTTCTCATTCTTGGCCTTGTGGGGTACCCAAGTTAATAAGTAATTATGCAGATGAGGAACAGCTGCAGACTGTCAATTAAGACATCAAAAGTTGCCATTTCCGTGAGGTTGGGTTTTTCTGGGTGGGGGCCATGATTTGGTGGTGTACGTCGTCGGCATGATGTTGGCGCAGTTGCCCATGTCAATTATGGCAGTTTATCTTTGAAAAGAGCAGGAACCCGCAGCTTTCCAGTGAAATGGCGGTCTGCGCGATCGTTTGGGCTGCTGGCCAGCTAACGAAAAAATGTTCTCACAGTGTTACTGAAGTGTTTTGTCAATGTGATGACCCCTTGTATTTGTAATTGTAATTGTCCCTACATTACAGCAACACTGTGAGAACGTTTTGTGCTTATCTAGGAGCAAGCCTAGAAGCCTTTTTAAAAAAAAATAATAATAAGATGCTCAGCAGGTGGACTTGCAGGCACCCGGTTGACCAGCAGGGGTCACTGGCTCAGATGACGCACTGAGGTGACTGAAATCCTCCCATCCCTGGATGACGCTTGTGCCAGCTGTATTGGCCTGCAGGACTGGCGGCCACAGTCGGCACTGGCACGGTCCAGATTCAGTACCAGCCCATTGAGCCTGGAAGTCCTCAGGGATTGACTTTCAAATCCCCTCCCCGTCTACCTTCAGAAAAAGAAAAGAATCTGCACAATACTTTTCTCCCTTTCTGCGGTTTTCCTGGATTGTGTTTGTGTTTTCACTGAAGAAAGACCAACCCTCTGTCCAACAGCCAGCCTGGAGTAGTCCTCTCTTGTGTAGCACAATAAATATGAATGCCATGCCTGTTTGTACTGCATGTGTGACTTATGAATAAACCATGTACAGAGATTCAAAAAGCAGACTGGAAAATGTAGCATTTCTAACACGTTTCAAAGTAATTCACTTAACATGTACAGTATGTTGACTTGTGTGGTACACATGAACAGCACATTGCAATTTTTATTCTATAATCTTCACAGTTTCATAGGTGTAACATTGTTAGGATGTAGCATACATTGTATTAAACAAATGCATGTATTTTTGTATGTGATGTATGCAATATAATCCTGAAATAACCTTCACGTAATTGACCGTGCGCACACTATATCTATTTTGATACGTATTTTAAGAAGAGCAAAAGTTATTTCTGTTGTAGCTACTGTAGCCTTTTACTGTAATAACATATACACATGAATATAATTATCCATAATTATAACTATATTATACTATATTATACTATAACCATAGTTATAACATAATTTGTATAAGGTCTCATAGCGCTTTTCTGTTCTTTTCGGGTTAGCTTGTAGGTTTGAGGCCCCTGCGTGGCACCGCAGAGCCGTCTGGCAGTCTGTCTCTGATCTAATCAGCCGTCCCTGAGACGCTGAGCGCGTAGCGGTGCGTCCCATCGACCGCGCCCGATCGTCCCGCGCGGTGCGCGCAGCTGTTCGCCACCGCGTTCGGGACACGGCGTCCGCGATGCGCCAGCAGGCCTATTTAGTTTTAAATCTGGGGTAGAGCCCGTGTGCTCATTACCCCCCCACCCCCTTATTACCTCCGAGAGCATGTACGGCGAAGAAATGATCGGTTTTATGATCTGCGAGTACTGCCCGGACCAGAAGCAGGTGTTGAGCCTTAATTTAATTGAGTTGCCTGGGAGCACAGAAAAAAAAAAAAAAAAAAACGAGAACACACACACAACAAAAACGAAAACACGACGGACAAAATTCTGTCCTGCGCTCTCGTTCAGCGTGTTGTTTCGAGCACAGCTACGCAACTGTGGTTTTGCGGTCATTGCTCTCCCAACCTTTAAACTTAGACTCCCCTCCTGTGGTTTGTGTGTGGCAACTGCGGGTTCGTCGGGGTTGTTTAAACAGACAGTGACGCTTCTGCTTTGAGCACGCATGGGCAAAAATGACGCAATGCAAACAGAGTCTCACAAACTCATTTCCCCCAAGCACCCTGGTTTTGCTGGAAGAACCTAAAGTATCTCCTGTACTTCAATTTATAAATCCCTTTTCATAATGTAAGAGCCTAACTCAAATCTGACCCTATTGTCCTGTCACTCCACTTTGGAGTCTTTAGAGTTGCTTGGTTTTTATTTATGCTTTGGTGTGTCTTTGATTGTTCTAGACTTTGATTGGTCAACGTTAGATCTAATGGAGTGGAAGGAAGGAGGGAGGGAAGGAGGGAAAGTGGGAAGGCGGGACAGGAGAGAGGTGGAGGAGAACACCAGCAACTGTAATCCCGGGCTTTAAACTTTGAACTTTTTCTTAGCAAATTTATGTGGCAATTGTGCGATTGCTGGGTTGTGTAAATAGACTGTGACGTATCTAGGTATTGAAGCCAGTCCAGGAAGAAGTGTACGAATGTAAATGCCTGCTGATAAACAGTGGCATCGATTTGAAGTTCATCTTAACTCTGTTAACCTTGTAGTTTGCTTTGCTGTTATATTATCTATGGCTGCATCTCCAGAGTGAATAATATATATATATTTTTAAAAAAACATTTTAATATAACAGTAAAATGTAAAAATTTGACTTTGACATGGTTTGATGTGTTCAGTGATCACCAAAATGAATGAAAAATTTGTTTGCGACTAGCACTTGCTATGGAGATGTTATTCCCTTCATGTTATAAAGGTTTTTTATTTTAGTAATTTCCAGGGAGCATTTAATCTGAGTTTTTTTGGAGAAACAGAAAGGAGCTTTTAAACTGGTCTTAACACATTCAATACACAGGGGGTTTCTTGACTGTTTGCAAAGCAAAGTGGGCCTACATGATAGCTTCTGTGCGTGTGTGGGTTTTTGTGTGTGTGTGTGCATACCTGTGTGTGTGTGTGTGTGTATATATGTGAGCGTGCACGTGTGTGTGTGTGTAGTGTGTGTGTGTATGTGAGCGTGCACGTGTGCATGTGCGTGTGTAGTGTGTGAGTGTGTGTGTGTGTGTGCATGTGCGTGTGTAGTGTGTGAGTGTGTGTGTGTAGTGTGTGTGCGTGTGTGCATGTGTAGTGTGTGAGGGTGTGTGTACAGTGTGTTTGCGTGTGTGTGCGTGTGTAGTGTGTGAGTGTATGTGTGTGTATGCATGTGCATGTGCGTGTGTAGTGTGTGAGTGTGTGTGTACAGTGTGTTTGCGTGTGTGTGTGTGTGTAGTGTGTGAGTGTGTGTGTGTGTGTGTGTATGCATGTGCGTGTGTAGTGTGTGTGTGTGTGTGTGTGTGTGTGTGTGTGTGTGTAGTGTGTGAGTGTGTGTGTGTGTTGTGAGTCACCCTCTGGCCTCCCTTCATTTTAATTGTCTTGTTGCCTGCCTGTCCCTCTGCAGTTATGCCACACTGTCAGAAAACAATCCCCTGCCCTGAGTGGAATCTGCATGGATTCTCACTTCAGCTTTGCAAACGCTCCCCGGCGCCTGCGTCCTCACTGCGTTAAGTGTTTAGAAGCTTTCCTCTGACAATACGGCTGTGTCTTTCTGTCCTGGTGTAATTTATGGGTCTGTTGCATCCGCTCTGTTGAAGGCAATGCTGGATTTAACATCGTGTTTGGAGACCTTCGGTGCAAATTGGGTCCTGTTTTTCCACGTTTACCTGTCTGTAGCTATAGAAACCGGTCGAGAGGTCAGAAAAAAAAAACACGCTCTGAATACGCTCTGAATTTTACCAGTGCTTAACCCAACTATTATGAATAAATGCATGTGTTGTTAATAATCCTTCATAAGGGTGCTGCTGGATGGCTCGCCCAGTTCTGTCACGTTTCCTGCCTTTGGTGTGAAATCCAGCACACAGCAGTGCTGCCTGACTGGCAGCCGCACAGGGAACTTTGTGATTGGCTGTAGTGGCACCCAATGAAATCTGGGTTGCATCACGTCTCATTGTGTACCAGTGATGTCCTCTGGGGAGTCGGGTACCTACAGTCTGGCTGCATCAGCTGCGCATGTAACCTCCTGCTGTGCAGTAACTGCGCAGCCCAACTGCGCTGCAGAGTCTGAAACGGCCGGCTCTGCTCTTATCTTCACACTCCTGGATTTACGGAGATGCAGCTGCACAGGTTTTGTACGGACAAAAATACGTCTTGGTTGAAAAGATGGTAATAAACATATGAATAAATAAATACCCCATGCCTGCTGTCAACAGGTAACATAGTGCAATGCTTCTCACGAGAAGGGGACCTTAAAATTAAGTCATCGGTAGGTGAGGTCTCAAGGGGAAGTACTTCAGCTGATTTACAGCAACACAGAATCAGGTGAGATGCTTTCCCTTGAGGTTCTGCATCAGGTGCAAGGACAGAGAGATTAAGTGTTTAACGGACCTGATAACAGCCTGTGTGTGTCGAGGCTCAGCGTACCCTTTGTTTGTTACATTTGTGCTTTTCGGTGCCATGAAAACACGCGGAATAAAGAACCGGAGCGGTCTGTGGAGAATCTTAATACCTGAAGCGGGCTTCATGCGAATGAATCCCCGCGTCGGTAACAAATTAAAAACCGTCGGATGGAGCCGGCTGGCTCCGTCCCTCGCAGGGCTGAGGGGGTCATTACTGTGCAGCGGTGTTAATATAACGGCTGGCTGGAGTCCCGGGGTGTGGAAACCGCCGGTGTGGGCGAGGGCGGAGACGCTGGGCTGCTGTAACCCCGCTGGATGGGACCCACCACCCGGCTGTAACCCTGCTGGATGGGACCCACCGCCCAGCTGTAACCCTGCTGGATGGGACCCACCGCCCAGCTGTAACCCTGCTGGATGGGACCCACCGCCCGGCTGTAACCCTGCTGGATGGGACCCACCACTCGGCTGTAACCCCGCTGGATGGGACCCACCGCCCGGCTGTAACCCTGCTGGATGGGACCCACCGCCCGGCTGTAACCCTGCTGGATGGGACCCACCGCCCGGCTGTAACCCTACTGGATGGGTCCCACCGCTCGGCTGTAACCCTACTGGATGGGACCCACCGCCCGGCTGTAACCCTGCTGGATGGGACCCGCCGCTTGGCTGTAACCCTGCTGGATGGGACCCACCACCCGGCTGTAACCCTGCTGGATGGGACCCACCGCCCGGCTGTAACCCTGCTGGATGGGACCCACCGCCCGGCTGTAACCCCTGCTGGATGGGACCCACCGCCCGGCTGTAACCCCCCCTGGATGGGATCCTCCGCCCGGCTGTAACCCTGACATCATGTCCACGTCTCCAGTTGGGGTTCAGTGCTATTTATTCATGGTTCTACAGCTCTCATGCAGGTATTTTTGAGTATTCGAGGTCTACAGTTCAGGTACCGACAAGAAAAATGGATGTGGAACTTTGACGTGTTAAATGTTAAGAGAAAGGAAAGGAATAAATTGTGAAATTTGTTTATATTGTGCAGTTTATTATGGCCTGGAAACCAATGAGAAAACATCTGTAAGAATGTCATTTTTCTTAGTGTTGTGCAGAAGTGTAGGGATACATTTGGCTTGCATCTCAGAGTAGCCTCCTGGACCTCCTGAACTGGACTCACAAAGGCTTAGAGACACTGTGTTTGTCCTTATATCTGATGCTTGAATGTTTGACATTTCCTCACCAGCACAGTTTGGCACAGTTATTTGATCTCTGTTTTCACTTAATTTTAAGTCCAAGCTACATCATCGGAAAATGTGAATTCAAGGAAAATGAATTGCCATCTAAAAAACATTTAGTTGTTTCACCCAAAGAGAAAAAAATATTGAAATGGGTCCAAAGCTGACACTTTAGTGACTTTTGTGAAATGGCAAGATGTTTCTGTAATGGCAAAAAACCATTAAATGAAACAATGCTGCATACTGGCTGTTTTTTTTTTCGGTTCCTCTACACGTGGCCTGATTCAAGGCAGCGATGGGGCACATCTCACCCTTAAAAGCAGTCATTATCCAGAGGAAAAGCAAAGAGGTCCATATTGCTGGAGGTCCTTGTATGGATTTGTCCTTGTATTGTTTGAACCCCCCCCCCCCCCCCAACTCCTTTCATCTCTTCTTTAGACTCTTTTCTTTCGGCTGTTAGCTCAGCGTGGGGGAGGGTTATTGACGTATTAATGCGTGCGGGCAGACAGAGCCAGGGAAAGACGAGACGCGTGCTAGAATTAGCATTTTGCTCGATTTTCCTTAAGACCCCCCTCTGCGATCTCCAGGGGCAACGGGCGCAGTACCTGCTCTTAAACTGGGGGCCATTTCCACAGAGAGACTAATGCGGAACAGCCCAATCCTCCTAAAAGGTATAATTTGCGCAGAGAAAAAAGCGAATTAAGCTCTTAATCGCGCGACGTCCCGGCGAGCTCAGTAACCACAAAAGGGTTTTGTGACCGCGGGTCTGTGTGCGGAGTCGTTTCTTCCGGCGATGTCGCGTTGATTTCTGTGACCTTTCAAGTAAAAGCTTCATTCATCAGCTGATTTAGACCGTGAGTCAGTGCTAGTGGATCCAATTTGTACGGTCGGTTTATGTTGGCCAGGTTTCTGAGGGATGCCAGTTACGGCACGCCGCGAGCTGTCAGTGAGAGATTTGCCTCTCTTCCTCATTCTCCTGTAGTACTGCGTGGACTGTAGCGTGCAAAATAGTTGCTGGCTGTCCTGTAGTACTGTGTGAACTGTAGGGTGCAAAATATTCGCTGGCTATCTTGTAGTACTGTGTGGACTTTAGGATGTAAAATAATCACTGGTGCTCCTGGGTGCTGGTGACATAGCACAAGCTCGAGAGGCACAGTTGGCAATTCAAAATGGTGGAGAGAAACAAAGGGGCAGGGGTAATTGGTAAGAAAATAGTCCACTTTTGCGAGACAGCCAGACAGATTGCAGAGTTTTGCAGCTGAATCGGAGACGGAAGCAAGGCCACGTGGGAGCAGTGCAGTGATGCGCGACTTGCCAAGAGAGTGCACACAGTAGGACGCTCTTCACCCGGGGGGGGGGGGAGAGGGGGAGAGGGGGAGGGGGGGTGTCTCCTAATTAGTTAATTAATATCACACTGTAAGCAATGAGGTTTGCGTCTGCTGCGACTGGAGACCCTAAAGGTGGTGAGGGAGATTCATTAACCTGCTTCTGAGGCTGTGAGGGCATAGCCGCTTCGTTCCCATGGCACCGCTGCGTTTCGGCAACGCGTACAGCGTTTCTAAATGACCGAAGCCCTTTTCCTGCTTCAGAGGGGTTGTTATCTGTCCTGTGTTTGTGTGGGTGTCTGCTGTCTTTGTGCCGTCTCAGAGGTGGGAGAGAGCTCATTTAGGCCCAAATGAGAGGTCTCGCTGAGGGCTTCGGTGCTGGGGCTCAGAGTGACTCAGCAGTCGGGTCTCACGCGGAAGCCGGAGAGCTCTGCGCCTGCTCGTCTCTTTGAAAGGCTGAGAATATTTCGGCATCCTTGGGCGGACGGGGGAAGGGCTGCTCAGTTCATTTTATTCCATATACTGATTTCCATCTGTCTTTATTTGTTCCTTTATTCATGTTACCCTGTCAGATAGACCACAGTCAACAGTGCTGATAATAATAATAATAATAATAATGCCATTTTTAACTGAATTTGAATTGTTTTAAATATCTGCCCCTCCTAATTTAATGGCCTAAAGTTCTGTATGGTGTCTCAGAACCACACCTGCATCTGCTACCTGCAAAGCAACAACGGTTCTGCCTCTGCCTCTGCCTGGCCGCTCTCTGTGTTTGGGCGAATTCTAGGAAGAGAGTGCTAGTTCCAAATCCTGTAAGTCAAGAGCTTTGTGCGCACTACTGTCAGAGTGGAGACAGGAGGGAGTAGGATTTTGGTGGTGCATGCTGGGATTGTTTTCAGCGTTGGGGTTGAGAATGTTTTGATGGCACATGCTGAAGCCATGAGTCTTTTGATGTTGTGTGTCGGGACTGTCCTCAGGACCAGAATCGTGAGTCTTTTGATGCTGCATGCTGGGATTGTTCTCGGACCCAGAGTAATGAGTCTTCTGCCGGTGCATTCTGGGATTCTTTGCTGATGTTTCCGCAGGAGAAAACCCCAATGAACTCCAGGGTGGGCCGTGCCTGTCCTACAGAGGGGGGAGGGTATGGTCCGAGTGCATGGATGCGGAAATCAGGGGTTGCTGTGGATACGTGGATGTCCACAGAGCATGTGCTCTTCTCATGACTCCCAATTAGGAGTGAAGTCTGCGCGTGAGGAAAATGTAGTAATAATAATAATAATAATAATAATAATAATAATACTGGTACAATGATGCTGCTTTTTAAGCACCTGATCCTCTTGATTCAGGTAGGCACATGAGACCTCCTTGGCCTCGTCTCCTTCCTTTCAGGACGCCCGTGTGAGACGAAGATATTCACCACGTCTCCTATGACTGTGTTATCAGTCGCTCACAGACGGGGGGGAGGGGAAGGGGGCGGGAGGGGAGGGAGAGAAATCACATCCCGGAGAGAAAGTATGCACACGTTTCAGATTCTCAATGGCAGCCGAGCGCTCTGTTGCTTCGCTAACAGGCTACGGGCAGGCTGGGACACTATAGAGAGGAACGGACACCTTCTGGGTCTGCTCCCGCAGCTAAGGCAGATATCAAATGAGCACAGAACCTTGCGGCACTCCACGGGGCCCAAATTAAACCTGGCTAAAGAGCGCCTGTGAACTGGACCGCCCAGGTGAAAACTGCTTTTATAATGGAAATTTAGAAATGAGACTCACGGCAAATACAGAACTGAGAAACCAGCTGTCCCCCCCAAAACTAGGCAAGCGTCATATCACAGGAAAAGGATCGCTTTCGTCGTTAGTGAAAGATGTTTTCCTTGGTTGTCTTTTGCTTGGCATCGTCTCATGTTTTATTCTTGTTGGTAATTGCAGGTAAAAATTTGATGTATAGAAAAATAGTCTGATATTTGACTTTGAAAGAAAGTGTATTTTTTCTACACACTCTCCTCTCCATTCAGTCCACTGGTCTGCAACTCAACTGTCTCTCTATATTTCTCCATCAGCTTTGTCCATCTGTCTGTCTGGGTGTCTGCTGTGGCTGGATTCTGAATTCAGATCAGTATTCAGAACATTTCTCTCTCTCTCTCTCTCTCCTGTCCCCCCCCTCTCTCTCTCCTGTCCCCCCCTCTCTCTCTCCCCTCTCTCCCCTGCCCCCCCTCTCTCTCTCTCTCCCACATTTCTCATGCTTTCTGCCTCTCCCTCCCCCCCTCCATGTGCACACAGGCAGCCACACACTAATACACTAAAGTTTAAGGAGGTTTGCAGAGTCACAGCTGCAAGGTAGGTTTGAGACAGCAAGTCAGGGATAACCGGCGTGCGCTCACAGTAAATCTCCACAAACCCCAGCATGTCCTCCTCCATTCAGCTGTGAGCCTCAGAGCATGTCCCTGGCTTTTCCACTGTTCCCAGCCTCCTTCACCACAGTGCTGAGCTTCATCCTGAGTTGACTCAAAGCCGCTGTCCGTCACACAGAAAAACACTGTTCAATAAGCACGTTAAATCCAGTCGCTGAGAAGCCACCTCCCAAACTGTAGCATCAGTCAGATTCCTTCAAAATTGGCTAGTTATTTTTAGCGTTAAAAAGGCTAATGGTATGATTTAATGAATGGTATCTTACCTCTAGGGCTTTCAACACACTTGTCCCCGGTTACAGTTACACACTTTGTTGTACGTCGCTCTGGATAAGAGCGTCTACCAAATGCCTGTAATGTAATGTAATTTAAGACTAGTGGTTTATTTACTTGTTTGTTTTTGATTCAATCAAAAAGTTTTTATTGAATCCAGGCCTTAGTTCTGCCCCCTGATGAACAGCTTTGCTTACGGTTGAAGACTCCTTTTCATTTTTTTGCCTTCATAGATCAACCACAGACCCCCCCCCCCCCCCCCTTCCCCCCTACCCTTCAAGTCCTCCCCACCCCCTTGAGCCTCATTTGTACTTGGAGGCTAACATGGCTGAGTGCGCATTTAATCAGGGTGTCTTACCAAACCTCCCCCCCAGAGAGACACACACACAGCGCCTCTGCATCATTAGAGCACTAATACAGGGGATAGGGACACACACGCAGCTTTCACCCCAGAGTTAATTGGCAGTCACCGGCGTTCCTCTCCTGCTAAACATCACCAGCCATTGGAGACCGACTAGCGCACCAGAGGCAGGTGCTTGATTGGCAGGTGTCCAGGTTCTGGCAAATAATTAATTTAGTAAAACAGCTCCCCAAAATTGAATTTTTTTTTTTTTTACTGTTGAAGATTCACAGACGGTCGCTTTGTCTGGGAATTATGCCGGTGGGTGGTTTACCCCTGGATTCAGTCAAAGCTGCCAAGTTGTCCTCTGTGAAATTTTAAATCATTTAAACAAAAGCAAGCCTGTTCCTGAATGAAGCCAACAGCATTCCATGAAAAAGGAACACCAACGAACTGAATAAAAACAGAGAGGCCACCGTAGTACTTGCTGTTGCTGTGTGTAAGATGTCTTCTGAATCTGAGTGCTCCTCCAATTCAATAGTCTACTCAAGGTGTGCAATTGTAAGTCTTTTCCTTTAAAAAAAAAAAAAATATATATATTTTTTTTGGGAAAAACCACAATGGGAGGGTTTTGGTTTTGTGTGTACTTGTGTGTGTGTGTGTGTGTGTGATGCTTGTGGGAGATATGAAGGGATGTACATCTTTGACACCCCTCAAAACTAATTTACTTTGGTTTGGTCAAAAGCCAATCAAATCCTCTGCAATAAATGTTCTTAAATTATTATTTCCATGTAAGCACGTTTGTTAGCCTGACTGGCATCTGCACTACAAACGGATAGCTGGGACCTGGTGCTGTTGAGTTCTCACAGACTCATAAGGCTACACGTTGTCATTTTGAACCTTTGGGATTTATGGACTCTGCTAGGTCTGTCAGTGCAGCTGTAAAGTGCGATTGCTTCATTTACAGGATGGACAAATTAAAATATATGGTCATAAAAGGCGATACGGCACTCCGCATTTGCATGCTCGTCATTTCAGCTCGGTCAGAATGGCGTGGCATAAACATCAATGATTCGGCCTGCTGGACACGAGTGCATTTTTTTCCAGAAAATAAATGACCCTTACGTAACTCGCTCTACGTTGGGCAAAGGCAAAATGTATTCTTTAGCATTCTGGAATTTTGCTGGTGGGGGGGGGGGGGAGAATCTGAATTTGTTTCAGGTAAATGGCATTCTGGGAAACTTTATAGTGTGGTTAAAATTCAGCTGGTATGAAAGTGCTGTGACTGCCTATTGGAAATCTGAAAAAAATCTGGTCATTTTACTGCAAGAGGTTCAGGTTGCAGTAAGGGGCTGAATGCTTTCTTTTTTTTTTGGGATGAACATCCTTATGACTGTTGGAAGGTCTCAGTGTAGCAAATTGGTTCTGTTCCCCTGTCCCAAACTGCTTGCTTCGGTTTATTTCCCCTGAATTTCTTCTGCTGGGAGTGCAAAAAATTAGGTGCGAGCGAATTTTATTACGGCGTTAGGAAATATTTCTTTTATTTTTTCTTAAATTAAACTTTTGCCCGGTGAGACATCGTAGCGCGCGCAGCGAATCCTGAGAAACCGTTCTTTGCATTAAAATTTAATGCCTGAAACGGCCCACCGAAATTAGTTCTGGCACCGGTCGCGCCGAAAGGGGCTTTTCAAGACCGGGCCGGGGACGCTAAACCGCCGTCGATCCCACAGCCGCGCCCGTCCGCTTCATAAAACATTCAGACCTTCTCGTGTCGGAGTGGGTGTGTGAATATAATGCATTTGAGTGCTTTGTCTGTTCCAATCATTCCCTAATCGACTGTAGACTGAGTAAAGAAGCGGCCCGCTCAGGCTGATGGCTCCCTGAGGCGCTGGTTAGGCGGTGATCTGGTCTCTGTTGCCTGGGGATCCCTGTTCCCCCCGGACCCCCACTCTAGACACACGAACACACCATTTGTCCAACGGCCGGAGCCGAGTTTTAGGACTTGGGTATTTATGTAATGGCACCCCTCCAGTGTTGTGAGTTTAAATCGTACAAGGTAGCATGGCATTTACATAGCTAATGTTTCTAATATTAGCTATTTAAATACTGTAAAATTTAGGGGTTGGTAGCAATCAGCAAACCGCTTTGTCTTTGAAGGACCCCAGTTCAGCCAATCGGAGCTTGTGCTTTTCCCCATAAGGAAACCTGAGTTTATCGCTGTACCGTGTTTGATCCCCCAGGGCCCTTCGCCCTTGTCCATCGCCTTAAGTTTTGGAGTGTGAACAATGCCTGATTTCTGACTCTCTCTCTCTCTCCCTCCCTGAGCCCCACCATTCTGTGCCTCTTCAATCAAAAAACCGCTTCTGGCCAAAGTGTCACTTTTGAGTTGGAGAGTGCGGATGATGTATCCTTGCTAAAACAATGATTGTGGTGATTGAGAATCAGTCAGTCAAGAAAGACATTATTTAAGAAATCACAGCAGGAATTTTCTACTTACTATTAAAAAATGTCCAACAAAACATTAGCTGAGTTTTTTCAGCTTCAGAAAAAAAAGTATTATTATTATTGTTGTTGTTGTTGTTTTATTGTTATTGTTATGATGAGAGGTGTTTTAATTTAGGCTCTGGCAATAGCCATGCTGTGGGTGACGTGTTACAAACAAACAGTTTGCAATGAAGTCCACTGCCAGCAGGGGGCGAAGTGATTTTGTCTGGCTGCAGTTTGGACATGAAAAACTGGAACATTCCTTTCTCAATTGGTTGAGTCTCTCTCTCTATCTCTCTCTCTCTCTCTCTCTCTCACACACACACACACACGCGTGCACACACTCTTTCTCTCTCTTGCTCACACACACACACACACACACACACACACACACACACACACATATATATACAAGATGAACTTAATATTACTTCTTCCTGAATTTATACATTTATACATTATTCCAGAATGTATGCATACACTAATGTACATGTACATACATTCTTCTTTCAATCAAATTTTCCTACATAGTCGGCTATTGACCCACTCAGTTCAGAGAGACAAGGAGCGTTTCTGCTGACTCACTCACTTTATTATTTCACAGTACTTCCTTGTTGCCCAGCGAAGAAGTGGCTTACCCACTTGGGATTTGCAACCACTTCCCTGTGATCATGCAATTCAGGACTTCTGTGGGGAAACAGCTGCCATAGATGTCCCTGTATCTTCAGTTGCGTTCACCTTCAAAGGCTGTGCAAACACAGAGTCGGGTGTATGTGTGTGTGTGGACACGTATTACTATCTTTGTGAGAACCAAATGTCCCCACAAGGATAGAAAGATGAGGAAAGTTACGCAAGGTGGGGACCTTTTGCTGGTCCCCACGAGTTCAAGAGGCTGTTTGGCTGTTTTAGGGTTAGGACTTAGGGTTAGGGTTACAGTTAGGTTAAGGTTAGGGTTAAGGCTAGGCATGTAGTGGTTGGGGTTAGGGTTAGAGGTTATGGAATGAATGTAGTCAATGGGAAGTCCTCACAAATATAGCAACAAATTATTGTGTGTGTGTGTGTGTGTGTATGTGTGTGTGTGTGTGTGTGTGTGGTTTGTGGGGACGGAGCAGTGATTTCCTTGTTCCTGCTGTGTGTTTATCATTGATCAGCCCCGAACCTACAGATAATTACCTGGCGTTGGCCTGGAGTATCGTTCCATCGATCCGCGCTGTTCACACACCACAGCTTCCTGCCACAGTTATTACGGAGGAGGACCCCAGACTGAATCCGCCCACACTTCATACGAGACCCGAAAGAATATGAAAGCCGAGGGAGGGGGGGGGGGGGGGGGGGGGGGGGGGGGAGCGCTGTGTGAAGATACTGTAACGCACACCGCATCATTGCTCTCTGCTGCTTTCCTCCTTGCGTACGTTTGTCTGTCCTCCTCTGTTTGATATTAATAATATTCCATACGCATGTTCCAGCTGCCTCTCTCTCTCCCTGTGTGAACGCGATGGCTTTGCGTGCACTGAATCCACTGCAGTCGTCTGTTTGTTAACCCCGTGGAATAGACGTGAGAGGGCAGAGAGAGAGAGAGCAAGAGCCGTGAACTGCTGTGCGTGAGACCAGCATCGACGGAAAAGCGCGTGAAACACACGCAAACGTGGCCCGCTGTTGATCGTTACAGCTTCCTACCCGCGGCTTCGGGGCTGGGTTATTAAATTGAAGAGCCCGCACCGAATTAGCCGCACCGTTCTCCTGTTGGAATCGGACGGTTGCGTTGCGGCATTCCAGAAAATAATTTGGCGGAAAAAATAAATCTGTTATCTCTGGAGGGTGCGCTGCTCGATGCAGCACGCTTGGTAAACGGATAATGAAATTCCTTCTCTCTCAGCTGCGTCCCTCTCTCCCTCTGTTGCCCGTATTGATATGGCCAACTGACGGACCTGGGAAATTCTTCACGACCGATCGCCAATGAGACCCTGTAACAGGTGACCTGTGACGGGTTTGGATTGCTTATGGAACAGGAGATCAATAGCAATTGAAATAACAGAGAGATATCAGTTGGCTTTTGATTAAGATCATTCCGGTCCTCTTCCCCCCCCCCCCACCCCCCCACCCCCCACTGTGTCTTTATTGAGAAAGGACCGCAGCGTTCCTTAAGTGCTCCAAGATGGAGCGTGGGTGTTTTAGGCATGTGGGGCAGCAGATGAAGGCAGCCTTTGGATGTCTGTTTATCTGGGGCATGTTTCCAGAACGTTCCCTGTCTCACTTCCATTCAAGCTTATTTGTCCCGCATGCACACAATATGCACTCCAGCACCTAATCATACTCGCGTTTCGCACTGGCGCATGACAATCAGTTACAAGTGGCAATAAGCGAAGAGAAACTCGGCTGGCAGCTCTCCAGCACACAACAGTTGAGCACACAGTGATATGAATCCAATAAGGAAGTGCAGGTTACGATCTCTGGTTAACTACTGTTGGCATGTAAGATACAAAAAAATAAAAAAAAAATAAAAAAAGAAATAGAAAAGAGCAGACGAAAAGTGCAGCACTAATCCATCACTATAGCTGGGCTTTATGTTTACTTGTCCATAGCCTCCCACACCTATAGAATTGACCCACGCTGGCCACCGTCACACCTCCGGGTATGCAGGGCATAGTTGTCGTTCTCTCAGAGGTCTCTGCCAGATTGCATGTGCTTGTGGATGTCCAGGAGCTCTGCAGCTTTTATTGTTGCCATTAAGTCAAATTGCCCTGGGTCCATTAGGGTGCTGGTGTTCCCATTCCTTGTACCAATGATGGACCAGCGTCAAGTGGCAGTGACATTTTGAGAGTGGCTATGCGACAGCATATTATACAGGCTGTGGTTCAGTGTGTGTGTGTGTGTGTGTGTATGTGTAGGGAGCGGAGGGGGTGGGTGTTAGAGATTGCTGAAAAACTAATTTGATTTAACCACAACTCCAGGGTGTGATAGCCTTCATATTGTGGTTTCTCAGAAATGCAATTGCTCTGCACTGCAAAAAAAAAACAAAAAAAAACGTAATTATCGGCAGGATGACACAAATTGCTGTTTTTATTTATTCTTTATAGTGTAAATAACTCCCGTTCACAAGATTCATTGTTCATGTTAATGGTTTTAGACGTCAAATATGTCATTTTCAAGTGTGAGGACATGGACCCTCCTCTGACAGTGGATGTGGCTAACTTCCTTGCTGAGCGGCTTGAGAGAAAAAAAAACTAATGAGAATGGCTACATTGTGGAACTGACCAATCAGAAAGCCCTGGCATCCACTGAATTCTAAGGTAAGGTATGACCGCTGGTGTCTGCGTTTTCATGAAGCTTTTGATATTCTTATTGCCTTGATCACAGTTACAATAATTAAGAGCTAAGCCCCTTGGGCTAGGGACATATTGATTTCCTGCAGAGAAAGCTTTTCCCCCCCAGATTTGATGTTTTAATTATCAAGTGCAAAAATCTGTGAGTTCTGCGCCGGCTGAGGTGAAGGGAGAGATGAATCCTCTCTCGTTTCCCAATCTGATGGGGCTGGAAATAGACCGAGATGAAGGAATGAATCAAATTAAGATCACCAGGGATTCTGCTGATGGCAAGACTGAGATTATTTTCCCACCTGGGATGGCCAGGGAGCTTTAGAAGAAAGTTTTTCATTTTAATCAGACTTTTTTGGAAAGGGGTTTTAAGAATTAATTTGCTGTCACAGAGATGCAGTTTGAAATAAAACTGTTTAGATTCTCATTTGGATCAAGGCTCTGGCATATGTCACCATAGAATTTGGGTCAGTTAGAACCCCCTCCCACCACCACCAATAAACTACTTTTCTTGTTTGCATCATGGTGAAAAGTTTATGCTTTTCAATTTTTTATTTCTTCTTCGGTTCAATTATATATTTTTTTCCAGAGACAGTATCACAAAGATGCTAGCATTGTCTCACTTAATGGGAAGACTGTGCTGGTGGAGGAATGCGTTTGACTTTGGGCATGTTCATTGAGTGGAATCTGAAGATACGCCCGTGACACACATTTACATTTGCCATTTATGACAGATAAACTCACTAAGAGCGCAGGTGCCGCTGTTGGAGGCTTTCCCTCCCGGAAGCCTCCAGCAAACGGGGGCGAAGTTAAATGCCAGGAATGAGATTCTTTTTATGGATAAATATAGATTAGCCCCCTTCTCTCTCCGCGTGAAAAGAACGCGAGCGGATTCTGACGGGGCGCAAATCCATCCCGCTGTCAGGGGGGCGGTGTGTCTCAGTCTGCGCTGTGCTGTCAGACCCAGCTGTGAGTGAACTCTGCGTGCTTGTGTGTGTGTGTGTGTGTGTGTGTGTGAGTGTGAGTGTGTGTATGTTTATTCCACACACACACACACTCAAAAAGATTGGTGTTAAGTTAATGAAAGAAACTTTACCAGCAAGTGAAAGGTTGGCGTGAGTGTGTGTGTGTGTGTGTGTGTGAGTGAGTGTGCGTGTGCGAGAGAGAGAGAGAGAGTGTGTGAGAGTGTGAAAGAGAGAGAGAGAGAGTGTGTGATAGAGAGAGAGAGAGAGAGAGAGAGAGAGAGTGAGAGAGAGTGTGAGAGAGAGAGAGAGAGAGAGAAAGATGCTTCCTGGTTCCAGTGATATTCAGTTGCAGGGGTGTAATTGCACTCTGTGGTGGTGGGGTCTGGGGGCTGCAGGCTGTGGTGGTGGGGTCTGGGGGCTGCAGGCTGTGGTGGTGGGGTCTGGGGGCTGCAGGCTGTGGTGGTGGGGTCTGGGGGCTGCAGGCTGTGGTGGTGGGGTCTGGGGGCTGCAGGCTGTGGTGGTGGGGTTTGGGGGCTGCAGGCTGTGGTGGTGGGGTCTGGGGGCTGCAGGCTGTGGTGAAGGAAGCCGCAGAGTGGTAGGGGGCGGAGTCCAAATGGATGCTGGGGGAACAGAACCAGTCCCAGCATGCCTTAGTTCCCCAGGAGATGCCACCCTCCCACAAGTCTCTGGAGATCTGGGTCAGAATGATTGATGGCTTGCATAATGTCCTCGGCCTAATTTGAATAAATAAAAAAAAACTTAATTTATTTGGCCTGTCAACAGCCTCCACTTGGCAATAAACTAATAAATAGCTGCTCTTCTTCCGACACCCTTGCAAAGCACGGCCCCATCATATTTTCTGTCTGGGTGAAGAGGATTAAATGCACTGATTGTCTATTTTAACAAGAAACACCGCTCCTGCATAATTGTCATCCTCTGTACTTCCTATCACCCGGAGATTTTGTTTTGGTAGGAGTTTATGCTGTATTGCAGTGTGTCAGTATGCATTCAATATGCATGAAAAAGCTGTTCCAAAGCACAGAACTTCCATTGCCACTGATCCCATCTCCTTTTGAAATATTTATTGAGGTCCAGATTAATCTGATCAGATCAATCAGTGCTAAGGATGTGAAGCTGCCCATCTGGCTTGTCTTTGTGATCCAGGGTGGAAGCCAGTGGCTCCTGCAGGTCGGGGCTGTAGCAGAGCAGTGCAGAGCAGAGGTGTGTGTGTGTGTGTGTGTGTGTGTGTGTGTGTGTGTGTGTGTGTGTTTGCGTTTGCGTGTGAGGGGGTGGGGTGTTTGGTGTTGGGGATTAGTCAAGTGTAGCTCTTCAGAACCTTCCGCAAATAAGTGTCCTGAGCAATGCTTCCTATAGCCAGGCCTGTTTTAGCATGGCTGTCTGATCCTGATGAATGTTTCTCTAATGGCTAAATACGCAAAGCAGGCCCAGTGAAAGAAATATCAATTTGCTGACTGGTGGCTGGTGAAATCGATTCTAACAAATCGGCCGCGGTCTGTAGCGTGCTTACCCAGACAGAACCCCGCTCTGCGGGGGATCAGAGATTTCGGGAATCCTACCCACCCCTGTCAGAGCCTAATGGGTCAGGGATGCTGTTCGCTGATGAGGGGCTAGTTCAGGCTTCAACAACACCTCATTGCCACATAAGAATCAGCGGCTAACACGCTGAACCTCTGTCTGAGTATTGGTCAAGCCAACCCCCAACACCCCTTGTCACATGACCTTTAAGGGCCCAAACTAGGGTTAGGGTTAGGAAAACGGTAAGTCTGAGGGAAAAGGCAAGTTCACAGCTGTGTTCAGCAGCTTGAAGAATGGTTAGGACACAGGTTTGTTAATGATTTTGAATGAGTCAAATATTTTCTACTGTAGCATGGGTACCAATGGCCATTAAAAAATGTGCAATATATTCATATTTTTTCAATGAAAATTTTTTTTTAAAAGATCTGAAACATATTATTTTGCATTTTTATTATTGTATTTGTCATATTTACCTTGATGTTTAATCAATTTTAAATGGGTTTTCTCATGTTTTCCAAGCTACCATTGGCTTCAATTAGGGTTAAGGGCCCAAACTAGGGTTAGGGTTAGGAAAACGGTAAGTCTGAGGGAAAAGGCAAGTTCACAGCTGTGTTCAGCAGCTTGGAAAATGGTTAGGACACAGGTTTGTTAATGATTTTGAATGAGTCAAATATTTTCTACTGTAGCATGGGTACCTAAGGCCATTAAAAAATGAGCAACTATATTAATATTTTTTCAATGAAAATTTTTTTTTTAAAGACCTGAAACATATTATTTTGCATTTGTATTATTGTATTTGTGATATTTACCTTGATTTTTAATAAATTTTAAATGGGTTTTCGCATGTTATCCAAGCTACCATTGGCTTCAATTAGGGTTAAGGGCCCAAACTAGGGTTAGGGTTAGGAAAACGGTAAGTCTGAGGGAAAAGGCAAGTTCACAGCTGTGTTCAGCAGCTTGAAGAATGGTTAGGACACAGGTTTGTTAATGATTTTGAATGAGTCAAATATTTTCTACTGTAGCATGGGTACCTAAGGCCATTAAAAAATGAGAAACATATTAATATTTTTTCAATGAAAATTTTTTTTTAAAATGACCTGAAACATATTATTTTTCATTTGTATTATTGTATTCGTGATATTTACCTTGATTTTTAATCAATTTTAAATGGGTTTTCTGATGTTTTCCAAGCTACCATTGGCTTCAATTAGGGTTTAAGGGCCCAAACTAGGTTAGGGTTAGGAAAACGGTAAGTCTGAGGGAAAAGGCAAGTTCACAGCTGTGTTCAGCAGCTTGAAGAATGGTTAGGACACAGGTTTGTTAATGATTTTGAATGAGTCAAATATTTTCTACTGTAGCATGGGTACCTATGGCCATTACAAAATGTGCAATATATTAATATTTTTTCAATGAAAATTTTTTTTTTAAATGACCTGAAACATATTATTATGCATTTGTATAATTGTATTTGTGATATTTACCTTGATTTTTAATCAATTTTAAATGGGTTTTCTGATGTTTTCCAAGCTACCATTGGCTTCAATTAGGGTTAAGGGCCCAAACTAGGGTTAGGGTTAGGAAAACGGTAAGTCTGAGGGAAAAGGCAAGTTCACAGCTGTGTTCAGCAGCTTGAAGAATGGTTAGGACACAGGTTTGTTAATGATTTTGAATGAGTCAAATATTTTCTACTGTAGCATGGGTACCTATGGCCATTAAAAAATGTGAAAAATATTAATATTTTTTCAATGAAAAATCTTTTTAAAAGACCTGAAACATATTATTTTTCATTTGTATTATTGTATTTGTCATATTTACCTTGATTTTTAATCAATTTTAAATGGGTTTTCTCATGTTTTCCAAGCTACCATTGGCTTCAATTAGGGTTAAGGGCCCAAACTAGAGTTAGGGTTAGGAAAACGGTAAGTCTGAGGGAAAAGGCAAGTTCACAGCTGTGTTCAGCAGCTTGAAGAATGGTTAGGACACAGGTTTGTTAATGATTTTGAATGAGTCAAATATTTTCTACTGTAGCATGGGTACCTATGGCCATTACAAAATGTGCAATATATTAATATTTTTCAATGAAAATTTTTTTTTAAAAGACCTGAAACATATTATTATGCATTTGTATAATTGTATTTGTGATATTTACCTTGATTTTTAATCAATTTTAAATGGGTTTTCTCATGTTTTCCAAGCTACCATTGGCTTCAATTAGGGTTAAGGGCCCAAACTAGGGTTAGGGTTAGGAAAACGGTAAGTCTGAGGGAAAAGGCAAGTTCACAGCTGTGTTCAGCAGCTTGAAGAATGGTTAGGACACAGGTTTGTTAATGATTTTGAATGAGTCAAATATTTTCTACTGTAGCATGGGTACCTAAGGCCATTAAAAAATGAGAAACATATTAATATTTTTTCAATGAAAATTTTTTTTTAAATGACCTGAAACATATTATTTTTCATTTGTATTATTGTATTCGTGATATTTACCTTGATTTTTAATCAATTTTAAATGGGTTTTCTGATGTTTTCCAAGCTACCATTGGCTTCAATTAGGGTTAAGGGCCCAAACTAGGGTTAGGGTTAGGAAAACGGTAAGTCTGAGGGAAAAGGCAAGTTCACAGCTGTGTTCAGCAGCTTGAAGAATGGTTAGGACACAGGTTTGTTAATGATTTTGAATGAGTCAAATATTTTCTACTGTAGCATGGGTACCTATGGCCATTACAAAATGTGCAATATATTAATATTTTTTCAATGAAAATTTTTTTTTAAAGACCTGAAACATATTATTATGCATTTGTATAATTGTATTTGTGATATTTACCTTGATTTTTAATCAATTTTAAATGGGGTTTTCTGATGTTTTCCAAGCTACCATTGGCTTCAATTAGGGTTAAGGGCCCAAACTAGGGTTAGGGTTAGGAAAACGGTAAGTCTGAGGGAAAAGGCAAGTTCACAGCTGTGTTCAGCAGCTTGAAGAATGGTTAGGACACAGGTTTGTTAATGATTTTGAATGAGTCAAATATTTTCTACTGTAGCATGGGTACCTATGGCCATTACAAAATGTGCAATATATTTATATTTTTTCAATGAAAATTTTTTTTTAAAAGACCTGAAACATATTATTTTTCATTTGTATTATTGTATTCGTGATATTTACCTTGATGTTTAATCAATTTTAAATGGGTTTTCTGATGTTTTCCAAGCTACCATTGGCTTCAATTAGGGTTAAGGGCCCAAACTAGGGTTAGGGTTAGGAAAACGGTAAGTCTGAGGGAAAAGGCAAGTTCACAGCTGTGTTCAGCAGCTTGAAGAATGGTTAGGACACAGGTTTGTTAATGATTTTGAATGAGTCAAATATTTTCTACTGTAGCATGGGTACCTATGGCCATTACAAAATGTGCAATATATTAATATTTTTTCAATGAAAATTTTTTTTTTAAAAGACCTGAAACATATTATTATGCATTTGTATAATTGTATTTGTGATATTTACCTTGATTTTTAATCAATTTTAAATGGGTTTTCTCATGTTTTCCAAGCTACCATTGGCTTCAATTAGGGTTAAGGGCCCAAACTAGGGTTAGGGTTAGGAAAACGGTAAGTCTGAGGGAAAAGGCAAGTTCACAGCTGTGTTCAGCAGCTTGAAGAATGGTTAGGACACAGGTTTGTTAATGATTTTGAATTAGTCAAATATTTTCTACTGTAGCATGGGTACCTAAGGCCATTAAAAAATGAGAAACATATTAATATTTTTTCAATGAAAATTTTTTTTAAATGACCTGAAACATATTATTTTCATTTGTATTATTGTATTCGTGATATTTACCTTGATTTTTAATCAATTTTAAATGGGTTTTCTGATGTTTTCCAAGCTACCATTGGCTTCAATTAGGGTTAAGGGCCCAAACTAGGGTTAGGGTTAGGAAAACGGTAAGTCTGAGGGAAAAGGCAAGTTCACAGCTGTGTTCAGCAGCTTGAAGAATGGTTAGGACACAGGTTTGTTAATGATTTTGAATGAGTCAAATATTTCTACTGTAGCATGGGTACCTATGGCCATTAAAAAATGTGAAAAATATTAATATTTTTTCATTGAAAAAATCTTTTTAAAAGACCTGAAACATATATTTTTCATTGTATTATTGTATTTGTGATATTTACCTTGATGTTTAATCAATTTTAAATTGGTTTTCTCATGTTTTCCAAGCTACCATTGGCTTCAATTAGGGTTAAGGGCCCAACTAGGGTTAGGGTTAGGAAAACGGTAAGTCTGAGGGAAAAGGCAAGTTCACAGCTGTGGTTCAGCAGCTTGAAGAATGGTTAGGACACAGGTTTGTTAATGATTTTGAAGGAGTCAAATATTTTCTACTGTAGCATGGGTACCTATGGCCATTACAAAATGTGCAATATATTAATATTTTTCAATGAAAATTTTTTTTTAAAAGACCTGAAACATATTATTTATGCATTTGTATAATTGTATTTGTGATATTTACCTTGATTTTAATCAATTTTAAATGGTTTTCTCATGTTTTCCAAGCTACCATTGGCTTCAATTAGGGTTAAGGGCCCAAACTAGGGTTAGGGTTAGGAAAACGGTAAGTCTGAGGGAAAAGGCAAGTTCACAGCTGTGTTCAGCAGCTTGAAGAATGGTTAGGACACAGGTTTGTTAATGATTTGAATGAGTCAAATATTTTCTACTGTAGCATGGGTACCTAAGGCCATTAAAAATGAGAAACATATTAATATTTTTTCAATGAAAATTTTTTTTTAAATGACCTGAAACATATTATTTTTCATTTGTATTTTTGTATTCGTGATATTTACCTTGATTTTTAATCAATTTTAAATGGGTTTTCTGATGTTTTCCAAGCTACCATTGGCTTCAATTAGGGTTAAGGGCCCAAACTAGGGTTAGGGTTAGGAAAACGGTAAGTCTGAGGGAAAAGGCAAGTTCACAGCTGTGTTCAGCAGCTTGAAGAATGGTTAGGACACAGGTTTGTTAATGATTTTGAATGAGTCAAATATTTTCTACTGTAGCATGGGTACCTATGGCCATTACAAAAATGTGCAATATATTAATATTTTTTCAATGAAAATTTTTTTTTAAAGACCTGAATCATATTATTATGCATTTGTATAATTGTATTTGTGATATTTACCTTGATTTTTAATCAATTTTAAATGGGTTTTCTGATGTTTTCCAAGCTACCATTGGCTTCAATTAGGGTTAAGGGCCCAAACTAGGGTTAGGGGTTAGGAAAACGGTAAGTCTGAGGGAAAAGGCAAGTTCACAGCTGTGTTCAGCAGCTTGAAGAATGGTTAGGACACAGGTTTGTTAATGATTTTGAATGAGTCAAATATTTTCTACTGTAGCATGGGTACCTAAGGCCATTAAAAAATGAGAAACATATTAATATTTCTTCAATGAAAATTTTTTTTTTAAATGACTTGAAACATATTATTTTTCATTTGTATTATTGTATTCGTGATATTTACCTTGATTTTTAATCAATTTTAAATGGGTTTTCTGATGTTTTCCAAGCTACCATTGGCTTCAATTAGGGTTAAGGGCCCAAACTAGGGTTAGGGTTAGGAAACGGTAAGTCTGAGGGAAAAGGCAAGTTCACAGCTGTGTTCAGCAGCTTGAAGAATGGTTAGGACACAGGTTTGTTAATGATTTGAATGAGTCAAATATTTTCTACTGTAGCATGGGTACCTATGGCCATTACAAAAATGTGCAATATATTAATATTTTTTCAATGAAAATTTTTTTTTTAAAGACCTGAATCATATTATTATGCATTTGTATAATTGTATTTGTGATATTTACCTTGATTTTTAATCAATTTTAAATGGGTTTTCTGATGTTTCCAAGCTACCATTGGCTTCAATTAGGGTTAAGGGCCCAAACTAGGGTTAGGGTTAGGAAAACGGTAAGTCTGAGGGAAAAAGGCAAGTTCACAGCTGTGTTCAGCAGCTTGAAGAATGGTTAGGACACAGGTTTGTTAATGATTTTGAATGAGTCAAATATTTTCTACTGTAGCATGGGTACCTATGGCCATTACAAAATGTGCAATATATTTATATTTTTTCATTGAAAATTTTTTTTAAAAGACCTGAAACATATTATTTTCATTTGTATTATTGTATTCGTGATATTTACCTTGATGTTAATCAATTTTAAATGGGTTTTCTGATGTTTTCCAAGCTACCATTGGCTTCAATTAGGGTTAAGGGCCCAAACTAGGGTTAGGGTTAGGAAAACGGTAAGTCTGAGGGAAAAGGCAAGTTCACAGCTGTGTTCAGCAGCTTGAAGAATGGTTAGGACACAGGTTTGTTAATGATTTGAATGAGTCAAATATTTTCTACTGTAGCATGGGTACCTAAGGCCATTAAAAAATGAGAAACATATTAATATTTTTTCAATGAAAATATTTTTTTTAAAATGACCTGAAACATATTATTTTCATTTGTATTATTGTATTCGTGATATTTACCTTGATTTTTAATCAATTTTAAATGGGTTTTCTGATGTTTTCCAAGCTACCATTGGCTTCAATTAGGGTTAAGGGCCCAAACTAGGGTTAGGGTTAGGAAAACGGTAAGTCTGAGGGAAAAGGCAAGTTCACAGCTGTGTTTCAGCAGCTTGAAGAATGGTTAGGACACAGGTTTGTTAATGATTTTGAATGAGTCAAATATTTTCTACTGTAGCATGGTACCTATGGCCATTAAAAATGTGAAAAATATTAATATTTTTTCATTGAAAAAATTTTTTTAAAAGACCTGAAACATATTATTTTTCATTTGTATTATTGTATTTGTGATATTTACCTTGATGTTTAATCAATTTTAAATGGGTTTTCTGATGTTTTCCAAGCTACCATTGGCTTCAATTAGGGTTAAGGGCCCAAACTAGGGTTTAGGGTTAGGAAAACGGTAAGTCTGAGGGAAAAGGCAAGTTCACAGCTGTGTTCAGCAGCTTGAAGAATGGTTAGGACACAGGTTTGTTAATGATTTTGAATGAGTCAAATATTTTCTACTGTAGCATGGGTACTATGGCCATTAAAAAATGTGCAATATATTTATATTTTTTTCAATGAAAATTTTTTTTTTAAAAGACCTGAAACATATTATTTTTCATTTGTATTATTGTATTCGTGATATTTACCTTGATTTTTAATCAATTTTAAATGGGTTTTCTGATGTTTTCCAAGCTACCATTGGCTTCAATTAGGGTTAAGGGCCCAAACTAGGGTTAGGGTTAGGAAAACGGTAAGTCTGAGGGAAAAGGCAAGTTCACAGCTGTGTTCAGCAGCTTGAAGAATGGTTAGGACACAGGTTTGTTAATGATTTTGAATGAGTCAAATATTTTCTACTGTAGCATGGGTACCTATGGCCATTGAAAAAATATTAATATTTTTTCATTGAAAAAATCTTTTTAAAAGACCTGAAACATATTATTTTTCATTTGTATTATTGTATTTGTGATATTTTACCTTGATGTTTAATCAATTTTAAATTGGTTTTCTCATGTTTTCCAAGCTACCATTGGCTTCAATTAGGGTTAAGGGCCCAACTAGGGTTAGGGTTAGGAAAACGGTAAGTCTGAGGGAAAAGGCAAGTTCACAGCTGTGTTCAGCAGCTTGAAGAATGGTTAGGACACAGGTTTGTTAATGATTTTGAATGAGTCAAATATTTTCTACTGTAGCATGGGTACCTATGGCCATTACAAAATGTGCAATATATTAATATTTTTTTCAATGAAAATTTTTTTTTAAAAGACCTGAAACATATTATTATGCATTTGTATAATTGTATTTGTGATATTTACCTTGATTTTTAATCAATTTTAAATGGTTTTCTCATGTTTTCCAAGCTACCATTGGCTTCAATTAGGGTTAAGGGCCCAAACTAGGGTTAGGGTTAGGAAAACGGTAAGTCTGAGGGAAAAGGCAAGTTCACAGCTGTGTTCAGCAGCTTGAAGAATGGTTAGGACACAGGTTTGTTAATGATTTTGAATGAGTCAAATATTTTCTACTGTAGCATGGGTACCTAAGGCCATTAAAAATGAGAACATATTAATATTTTTTCAATGAAAATTTTTTTTTTAAAATGACCTGAAACATATTATTTTTCATTTGTATTTTTGTATTCGTGATATTACCTTGATTTTTAATCAATTTTAAATGGGTTTTCTGATGTTTTCCAAGCTACCATTGGCTTCAATTAGGGTTAAGGGCCCAAACTAGGGTTAGGGTTAGGAAAACGGTAAGTCTGAGGGAAAAGGCAAGTTCACAGCTGTGTTCAGCAGCTTGAAGAATGGTTAGGACACAGGTTTGTTAATGATTTTGAATGAGTCAAATATTTTCTACTGTAGCATGGGTACCTATGGCCATTACAAAATGTGCAATATATTAATATTTTTTCAATGAAATTTTTTTTTTAAAGACCTGAATCATATTATTATGCATTTGTATAATTGTATTTGTGATATTTACCTTGATTTTTAATCAATTTTAAATGGGTTTTCTGATGTTTTCCAAGCTACCATTGGCTTCAATTAGGGTTAAGGGCCCAAACTAGGGTTAGGGTTAGGAAACGGTAAGTCTGAGGGAAAAGGCAAGTTCACAGCTGTGTTCAGCAGCTTGAAGAATGGTTAGGACACAGGTTTGTTAATGATTTTGAATGAGTCAAATATTTTCTACTGTAGCATGGGTACCTATGGCCATTACAAAATGTGCAATATATTTATATTTTTTCATTGAAAATTTTTTTTTAAAAGACCTGAAACATATTATTTTTCATTTGTATTATTGTATTCGTGATATTTACCTTGATGTTTAATCAATTTTAAATGGGTTTTCTGATGTTTTCCAAGCTACCATTGGCTTCAATTAGGGTTAAGGGCCCAAACTAGGGTTAGGGTTAGGAAAACGGTAAGTCTGGGGGAAAAGGCAAGTTCACAGCTGTGTTCAGCAGCTTGAAGAATGGTTAGGACACAGGTTTGTTAATGATTTTGAATGAGTCAAATATTTTCTACTGTAGCATGGGTACCTAAGGCCATTAAAAAATGAGAAACATATTAATATTTTTTCAATGAAAATTTTTTTTTAAAAGACCTGAAACATATTATTTTTCATTTGTATTATTGTATTCGTGATATTTACCTTGATTTTTAATCAATTTTAAATGGGTTTTCTGATGTTTTCCAAGCTACCATTGGCTTCAATTAGGGTTAAGGGCCCAAACTAGGGTTAGGGTTAGGAAAACGGTAAGTCTGAGGGAAAAGGCAAGTTCACAGCTGTGTTCAGCAGCTTGAAGAATGGTTAGGACACAGGTTGTTAATGATTTTGAATGAGTCAATATTTCTACTGTAGCATGGGTACCTATGGCCATTAAAAAATGTGAAAAATATTAATATTTTTTCATTGAAAAAATCTTTTTAAAAGACCTGAAACATATTATTTTTCATTTGTATTATTGTATTTGTGATATTTACCTTGATGTTTAATCAATTTTAAATGGGTTTTCAGATGTTTTCCAAGCTACCATTGGCTTCAATTAGGGTTAAGGGCCCAAACTAGGGTTAGGGTTAGGAAAACGGTAAGTCTGAGGGAAAAGGCAAGTTCACAGCTGTGTTCAGCAGCTTGAAGAATGGTTAGGACACAGGTTTGTTAATGATTTTGAATGATGTCAAATATTTTCTACTGTAGCATGGGTACCTATGGCCATTAAAAAATGTGCAATATATTTATATTTTTTCAATGAAAATTTTTTTTTAAAAGACCTGAAAACATATTATTTTTCATTTGTATTATTGTATTCGTGATATTTACCTTGATTTTTAATCAATTTTAAATGGGTTTTCTGATGTTTTCCAAGCTACCATTGGCTTCAATTAGGGTTAAGGGCCCCAAACTAGGGTTAGGGTTAGGAAAACGGTAAGTCTGAGGGAAAAGGCAAGTTCACAGCTGTGTTCAGCAGCTTGAAGAATGGTTAGGACACAGTTTTGTTAATGATTTTGAATTAGTCAAATATTTCTACTGTAGCATGGGTACCTATGGCCATTACAAAATGTGCAATATATTAATATTTTTTCAATGAAAACATTTTTTTAAAAGACCTGAAACATATTATTATGCATTTGTATTATTGTATTCGTGATATTTACCTTGATTTTTAATCAATTTTAAATGGGTTTTATGATGTTTTCCAAGCTACCGTTGGCTTCAATTAGGGTTAATCATGGCTCCCACCAGTTGACTTCTGTTTCCATTTCCATCAGTTGTATTCCAGTGTACCGTCACGTGAGGTCATTCCAGACTTCTACAATCACTTTAATCTATTTAATATTGTTATTTACTTCTACTTGCATTTTGTGTTCTCTTGGAACTCAGGGGGCACTCCATTTGAAATTTAGGAGTGAAATTAAATATTTAAAGGCAGTAAAAGAAAAAAACGGCATCACTTGCATCAAGTGATACTCTGTTCCACACCTCTGACATTAAGTACGGTCCACTCACGGATCCCAGGAAACGGAACTAATTTTACTGTAATTTGATTTGCAAATGTGTTTTTAAAATGATCTTTATTTGTTGAGTATTTTAGCGTAGGTCGGTAAATGTAAATTAGAATAATTGTTCCTTTTGTGTAAACAAAGTGACAGTCCCATAAAATGAGGCTGACGCACTGTACAGTGAATTCCGATTATTTATGAAGTGTGTGGGAGACTCCTTCACCTGTCTGATTAGAGGAGATTGTGGATAATTGCTTGAATTAGAATTTTTATGTATTTTATGTTCCACGTTATGTTCAAACCAGCTTCACTGCTGCCATGGCTTCTTCAGCTGAAGATGAACTTGACTGTGAAGATGATGAAAGAAATCCAGTTTGTGTTTTAAATTATGAAATGGTACTGAACTTGTTTCGAAGATGGAGAAAGCTTGTCGTTGGCACCATCTAAAAACAGCGCCTCCATTCAAGCTTTATTTCATAATTCTTCTTCCAAGTTAGGAAAGTTTTAGAAAAGACCATCCTTTCACAATTCCAACGGCAAACTGGACCTTAAATATTGCCCGAGAAGAACTGTTCAAGAGCTATGATGAGCTATGCTTAAGCAGCACCCTGCGTAGTCTTCTTGTGCTGTTAACCAACCTCTTAGCAGAACTGGCAAAGCAATCAAGTTGTTGGCTCCAGTATGTTGTCACAAGGCAATTCCATGTCAGTGTGGTACTGCAGTACTTCAAACGAACACTGCGAACGAGTTCTATTACAGCTTCAACGTTGTGTTTACTGTAGGGCTAATACCAGATGCGGGCATTGCATTAGCATAAACACACACGCGTGAATTCATCTGCAGCATATTTTTATAACGCAGTAAAAGAAATGAGACCTTTTCAAATTGAACAAATGCACCACGTGGCTGCTGCTTTGTAGCCATAAATCCACTGATTAATGCAGCTGCGTTTGATTGTGGACGCAGCGCGGCGCGGCACGGTACGGCAAAGAGGGTGGGTATAATGTGAAGTGATGCTGTAAATATTCTGCTCTCCCCCCCCACGAGGAGAACGATCCAATGAACATCTGGTCCCTCGGAGAGGTCCGGAGAGTAATGAAAAAGAGATGACATCCGAAATCATATCGCTCTTTGTAGACCCCGTAGCAGGGACTGCACAGCACGTTCCCAGTGGGACGCCACCCCTGCCCTTCAGTATCCAGTGTATTTTAAAACCGGGGAATGCGGCCGCATGCCACGTTCCAATAAAAACACTGCTCCGTGTACTTCAGTTTGCACCGCATGTGTAAACGGCAGCGCTGATTACCGGTCACACGGCGTGTTAGAATTCGCGAAACGCGGGTCGCCTGGTACCCGTTCTTCATCGCCGGAGCGGTCGGATGAATGAATTCGCACTCTTCAACACAGCGTGACCACACGGCTGCCTAAAAAGCCGCAAAACGATTGAAGGTTTGTTAATGAGGTGAAGCTTTTAGGAGCCCTATCTCCAAACAGACAAAGAAGGAACCGTGTCTGTCTGCAAGCACATTTTCCTTTTACCTTCCATAATTGGTACTTTGTGAAAATTAATCGCTCGCTGTTCACTGCTGTTTACGTTTTTAATTGTGCTCACATTTTGGCTTGGAGGGTCAGCTCTGATAGCTGCAATTTTGTGTTAGAATTATTCTGTGGTTCTGTTTGTTACCGTCGCCATGGTGACACAGTAAAATGGCTGGACAGTTTACTACTTGTGCATTTTGCAATAGGTCTGTAGGCCTTTATCTGATTTTGTGCTGGAGGTGAAGACCTTATTGAAGGATTCCTCAGCAGCCGTCTGGAAAAGCTGTTTGTTCACTGGCGACCAATCTGTCAGATCAAAAGAAAATGATCAAGTTCAGTCCAGATTTGAGCGTAGTATTACCGTGAAAATATCCAAAACAAGGATTTTAGACCTGGCACAAAGTGTTTGTGTTGCATGTAATGTATTAGGACTTTAAGTTGTTACATAATTAATTGATCAGAAGGCGTGCAGATTAATGCTTGTAAGGACAGTCTATGATTTTTTACTTTTGAAGGAAACTGGGAGTTACTAAACTCTCGGTGCAATGCAGGTGGGCTATACTGTGCCAGTCTTTAACTTGCCTTAGGCCTCCCTGCCATGGCAATGAGAGCAGAGACTAATGCCGCAGTAAGGGCTGTTCGGTGGCTCATCTTGTCAAGACTGGTTCCAGTGCATGAACGCACTCCGCAGTTGGGCACTGAACTCCCGAGGAGTATAGGCTGTGGTCGGCAGCCCCATAATTCACCGGGCGAGGAGGGGAACGGGCAGCGGGGGCTTTGATCTCACCACAGAGAGCGATTCCTGCGGAGGTTTGGATGCGTGCGGTCTTGTCAGTGAAATGCACTCCTCCAATCTAATGACCGCTGGTTGAAAAATGACAGCAGCCGGCCGCACGTACTTCAGTGGAGAGCCGGTGATTGGCTGCGGTCTCCAGAGCCGACTGGCGATGGTGCAGCCAAAGAGACGGCCCTGTGGATTCACCTGGGCTTTCCAAATTGAAAGGAAAGTAAATAATAATACATTTAAAAAAAAAAAATGGAATTAAGAAGTCATCTTAAAAGTAAAATTAAGTGTAAAAAGAGGGGGGGGGGGAGCAATAAAGTGTCATCTTCAGGTTTTTACCTGGGGACACACTGTTACTGACTGAATTACGTGCAACAATAATAGCGTTATCGGAATGTTAGATGTTCCACTTTCCTATCCGTCATGGCAACAAAGCCGAGGCTATCGAGTATGCAGGGACACGTAATAATTCCAACCGCGGTCGTCATGGTGATTCGACAGCCTGCGAGAGAAAAGCAGGGAGCGGTTTCGGGAGGAAAAGGGGGGAACGCGCTGATGAAAAAAAGCACTCCTTTGACTGCTCCCCTGGGAATTAGGGGCCCTTGTTCTTTTCAGACTTATCACACTGAATGGATGCAGGTCTTAGATGACTATCTTTTTTTTTTCAACCTGCCGAACTGATTGCCTTTTTAAAACCAGGCAGGTGGAGTGCGTGCTTTAAAATCAGCTTTGTGCTGTGTTGCAGGTCCACGCATTCATGCCTAGTGCATTAGGCAAGCTTTTGGTTGGGGAAATTACTCGGTTGCGGATAATTGGTTTTTGAAATTTTTGAACTAGGAAATTGAAACGAAATGACTTTTTTTTCCAGTAAAAAGCAGAAGTCATCATCTAGATTCAAATGAATACTCTGAAGATCTCCCTCAATTTGTAAAATACTCCAGGATCCATATTTATGTTGTCTTGTAGTTGTATTGGTGACTTAAAATTCTTTCGAGAAAGTCACACACTTTCAACAGGAACAGCAAGGATAAAGGCCATGGTTTGGCCAGCAGTTTGTAGCTGTATCATCCCATTACATACAGTAGGCCTATACATATCCCATTACATTTAGGCATTTAACATGTACTCTGATCCATAGAGATCCACACAGCTTACTTTTAAAAATATACAATCAATGTCTGTGCACTGGATATTTACTGAAGCAGTTCAGGTTGAGCTCGTTGCTCAAGGGTAAATGGTAAATGGACTGCATTTATATAGTGCTTTTATCCAAAGCGCTTTACCATTGATGCCTCTCATTCGCCAGAGCAGTTAGGGGTTAGGGGTTAGGTGTCTTGCTCAAGGACACTTCGACATGCCCAGGGCGGGGTTTGAACCGGCAACCCTCCGACTGCCAGACAATCGGTCTTACCTCCTGAGCTATGTCGCTGTGGGTACAACCGCAGAGCAGCTGCTGGGAATTGAACCTACAACCATGGCATTATAAGCGAAGTCCCAAGCCATTATGCTAACCTGGGTGGGGCACTGGTGATCTGTCACAGGGCTATAACAGTACCAGGGTGTGGGCCACGTCAGAGTAGGCGGCTGGTTTTGGGTCCGATTCCCTGGGCCAATAATCATGCATTACTGGGTTCATGCACAGAGGGAATATTTTAGCAGCGGCTTGCTGCATGATTGTATGGATTTATACGTAGGTGGAATTGTAAGGGAATATTTTAGCGGTAGCTAGCGGTTTATTGTGTGGGTGCAAACCCTGATGGGAATGTGAGAGAATGTAATGTTTTAGCAGTAGTTAGCTGTATGTTGTGTGAGGTCGGAGGCCCTGGGTGGGGGGTGGGGTGGGGGGGTGGTGGGGGCGGGGGTAAGGGGGTATGGTTGGTTCTAATGGCTTAGGTCTTGGGGGTGCCCCCTCCCCCCCGTGTATCTGCGATAGCCAGGATCTCTGAATACATCACGCTGCAGGACCGGGGTGCTGGGGGAACCCTGCCAAACTGCTGCTGGAACACGGACAGCTTTTGTGTTCGTCGGGAGCTCCTGTCAGGCCCGCTGGCAGGAAGGCTCGGCAGATTAATTTATTTCCACCTCGACGAGGCCGGGCCGTGGAATTAGTCAGGCTTTATTTGGATCGGCGTTGGTCATGAGTGATGGTGTTCATCAGGGCCACTTAACTGAAGGTCTGGGGGTGGAGGGTCGATGGGTGCGTGGGGAGCACGATGCTGTTAGGCTTTCCAGTACTCTCTGCACAGGGGAGGTGATTTAAACTGATGATTTAAGCCAGACAGATGAACCAGGTGGATCAAGTGCCTTACAGGACTGGGAGGGTGCAGCCTTGCGAACGCTGTGACCGTTCAGGACCAGGGCCGTCACCCAACTCTTTTCTTAGAGAGTAGCTGGGGTTTGTTTTTTTTTCTCTTTGCTGCTACCGTTTTCCACTCCAGACACCTCGATAGTTCGGCGAGGTAGCATCCGAGTCCCTTATCTTTCTTCAGGTTTGAGTAGCCCTGCTTGTACAAGCGGACCTGTGGGATCAGGGTCCAGTTTTCCTTTTTGGCATCTGCTGACTTCACACCTGTTTTCCAGTAAAAAAAACAAAAACCCTCACACCTGGGAAACATTCTTTACGGAATAATTGACTTGAAAATGTTATCGAATCATTTTTTCTCTCTGAAGATAATATCGCAAACACTCAGAGCGTAGTGCTGCACAAGACGTATCTACCAAGGTTTGTACAATGAACTCCTTTCTGTACAATGCAACAAGTAGGCTACATCATTGGCATTCATGATATCGGCTACCTGTCATGATTTTTCTTTTGATTAAAAAATTGTATTGCTGCGCCAAAATGGAAGACAGATTTTGCCCAGCGTGATGGAAATTTTAAAAGAGCTTCTTATAATTTTGAAAAACAAACCACGCTGTGTTTTGTAAGATTAATGACAAATAAATATGAGTAGCGACATACAGACTGAATGAAATGAGGCAAGTTTCTCCTTTAAACCCCGGCAGCAGTTGGATGAAGAAGTTCTGGGCTGGTAGAAAGAGGCCAGTCCCTCCTCTGCGGTGACCTTGGGTTAGGCTGCTTCTGAAGTCGCGGCTGGGTCGCGACTCTGAGGTCCGCACGTCTCTTAAGCTGTGCCCAGTGTTCGGTGCTCAGACTGCTGTCCCGCACGCCGTGATTTGGGCTTAATCTGCAGGTGCCCTGTATATAGGCCACGCTGCCATCGCCATGCTCCACTTTACTTACTTTACTTAAGTCCAGCTACCAGAGAGAGAGAGAGAGAGAGAGAGAGAGGGAAGAGAGAGTTAGATATATGGGGGGAGAGAGAGACAGGAGAAAGAGGAAGAGGGTGAGAGAGAGGGATAGGTAGTGTTCCAGATAGGTAGGCTTAATGGACAGTAGAGAGAGCGGGAGAGGGTGAGAGAGGGATAGGTAGTGTTCCAGATAGGTAGGCTTAATGGACAGTAGAGAGAGCGGGAGAGGGTGAGAGAGGGATAGGTAGTGTTCCAGATAGGTAGGCTTAATGGACAGTAGAGAGAGCGGGAGAGGGTGAGAGAGAAGGATAGATGGTGTTCCAGATCGGTAGGCTGAGTGGACAGGAGAGAGAGCGGGAGAGGGTGAGAGAGAGGGATGTTCTGCATACTGGCCTGGCACGCTGGCAGCCACTGCAGACCCCCCGCGTGGACGGCATGGCGGTTGGCAGGGTGGCGGAGCACCCGCTGGCCTGGGACATGCTGCAGTACCCCTGACCGTGGCTCCCCAGACTGACAGACCCATCTTCCCGGCCCTACATCACAGCCTTAAATCTGACCTAATTCCGTCCACCCCGTGGCCCCTCCTACTGAGATCTGTGCACATTGGGCATGAGGAGGATGTGCAACAGATGCTGCTCCTGTATCCTCTGAAGTGAATTTTTAAATGAAAAATCTATTTAAATCTAAGTCACGAAAAGTGAAAATGGTACAAAAATGAAAATCATAATTGGAAATTGGAATCCAGCTTTTATCTTTATTCAGTTTTAATGAATATTTTTCTGATATTCATATCTGATTAGTGAGTTTTAGATGTGTTAGTGGTTGCGCTGTGGCCTGATACACAGCTTAGCTGAGATCACATACGCCTGCCCTAATTTCTTTTTAAATCTGAAAAATCTGATTTAGGTTACTGGAAATGACCGGTATAAGCATAATAATAATGGAATACTGTGTAATACTGTGCTGAATGAGCATGGACATAGATTAGTAAGCACATGTAGTCAACTGCTGATGACTGCTCATAACATCATGTGCTCAACCAGAGTTATACACATAACAGGGGCTAGTCATTCAGAACACATGCTGTGTAGGGAGACACCAGGCAAAATGGTAAATGTGACTGGTGCAGAATGAGCTGGGTGTTTATCCGAGCAGAAATTATAGATATTTGTTTGCCTGCCTCATTGCTTTTTTTTTGGGATTTGGAGCCCACTCCTCTCTCTGTTCTCCTCACCTCGTCTTGGGTGTGAGACGTCTTGGTGGCTCCTTATCAACTCCTTTGATAGGCTGTTCAGTTACCGATGGAAGCGAGTCATCGCTTCGTTCCCGATAGGGGGAAACTGCGCACTTCTGAAAATGAGGAAATGGAAATCTTTATCGCTTGCAAACACAGGGAGAAGCTTTGTAACAGAGATATGTGCTTCTTTAGGGCGCCAATTTTTCTTTTGCTTCTCCCTTTAATGGCTGGTAATAAACATCTAATTTTCTGTTTTAGAACAAGCTGTTGAAATATTCATGCCATCTTCATTGTAGAAACTAATATATATATATTTTATGGTATTTTTTTTGTCGTTACATAATCACATCCTTCTTTTCCCTGTTTTTAGGATGGCTCAGACACAGATACAAATAAACACATGAATAAAAAATGGAATTATGCATTAAATAAAGTGTTGGCTGAAAAAATACATGTATTAAAATTGAGTTTCATTACAGCTTTCCGGATTCAGCCAAACAATATCAGAAGCAGAAGCTGTGTGTCTGAGACCTGTTAAAGGAAATGAAAATGGAACAAATGGTAGAATGTATTGTTAACTCGCAACACATTTAATTTTTTTTTCTTGACTCCAGGACACGATAATCATTGCGTATGCTGTCATGCCACTCTCTCTGAAACGGCAAGTAGTCATTATATCTTGTTGTTAAATATAGGCATAAAAGCTGCCAATGCCCTTGTATAAAGCCTCCAACCATGACCTTGGAATGTCACTGTATATTTTTACATGCTCCAAAAGCTGCAGTAGGCCTTTGCGCTAACTGTGTGTTTCACCATCAAGATAAAACTGCGAATCTATCATGTACCCATAATTCCTTTTCGCGGTGAGGTCAGGCCTTTTACGTATATTACACATTTTTTTCATTTGTCAGGTGGTTTCGCACAATGTGACTCGCAGACAGCACCAAGCGCAAGTAACAAAGATGACTGTGTGTATGTGAACACTTGCTTGTTATTGTGTTTGTCTGCATATGTTTATGTATTCTTTTGTATGAATATGTGTTCGTGGATGTGGGACAGTATGTGTGTGCATTTACCTCTTAGTGTGAGTAAGTGTTGCTGTCTGTCCCATAACTGCGATTACTCATGGTTAGGAAATGAGGGGCGTAGCTGAGCGCACTTTTTTTTTTTATTAAAAAAAAAAAATTTAAGCCAAAACTACTCTATTTCACTGTTCTTTTGCACTTAAAATTTGTCAAAACCTGTCAGAACATCCTCCCCTGGAAAGAAAACGTGTCTATTTTTGGATGGGTCCTTTTAAACGTGACCCCCTGCCAGCTCCTGCCTGCAATTAGGGTGTGCGTTCTGCCCAGGGCCCCCCTCCCCCCAGCCCCCGGGAGAGCTGAACCTGGATCCCGGGTCAGCACAGCGCCCCCGCTTGTCTGGCTCTGCAAGACGCGGCCTCGTCCCCGTCGCCGGGACCGCTGGACCCTTTGTCTTTCCGCGCACATCAAAGCAGCCTTTTCTCCATCCCTGTTGCCGTGGTGAGGGAGAGAGAGAGGGGGAGAGGAAGCGAGAGATAGAGCGAGAGAGAGAGGGAGAGAGGAAGTAAGAGAGAGAGGGAGAGAGAGCGAGAGAGCGAGCGAGAGAGAGAGAGAGAGGGAGAGAGAGAGTGTGAGTGAGAGTGAGAGAGAGGCCGTTGCCGAGGCTCCCGTTAGGCAGTTTCTCCCCCTTTTCAAGCGCAGTCGCAGCAGGCCTCGTGAGGAGCTAGGCTGCTCGTTAAAAGGCACAGGTATGAGTACAGGCAGATTTCTAAAAAAAAAAAGCCTCCTACCGTCCTGAGAGGTGGCGCTGGGTGGCCACGTTTTCTTTCCTCACCTTGATGAAAAAGGTGGTAAAAGTCACCTGTCCGTCTATTTTTGTTAGGTTGACTGCTCTGTGAACCTCCCTTGTCTGAGTGGTGACCGGTGGACATTTGTCTTACCTCCCCGAATATTGTCACCCGCCAGTCAAACTGAGCCTCCCTCTCCCTGTCAGTAAATGAACTGACACTCAGGCTGCTGCACTGTAGTGTTGCTTTATAGACTGTCAGTCGTAAGAGCATCATGGATGCACAGTTATACCAGCTGAAGCATGTGCCCCCTTTCCTCAAACAGCAAAAGGGCCTTTTTTGGCTACAGTGAATCTTTTAAAATTACAGCTGCTGTTTTTTTTGCTTATGCACCCCACCCCCCCCCCCCCCCCCCCAGTTCTAGAGTCTTCCATTACATTAAATGTCTACTTTTCAATCTAAGCGGGACTTCCGCCAGTCATGGCCAAAATCCGGTGCAGACTCTGCGCCTCCCCGGGGTTTAAGTTTAGCGCGGTCGCTCTCCTCAGAGCTGGCACGTCAGGCGGAGGCGCTGCCCAGGAGTCCGGCGGCGTTTCGCGCCGTAACTCCGCACGTGCGCGCAGCTCCGTTCATCCCGCCCGTTAGCTGGCGTTCCGCGGGCTAATGATTCCCCCGCTCGAGCGGTGCGAGTCGCAGCCGTTCTCCCTCCCTCTCTCTCTCTCTCTCTGTGTGCATTGTGGGTACTGACGCGCGGCGGGCAAGCAGTCGTTTGTTTTCCTCCCATCGCGCCGATAGCCGCTAATCGTCTCCCGAGGTCGCTAATTACCCCGCGGGCGACATAATTATCCCCCGCGGTGTTTTCTTCTTAATTTATGTGCGCTTTGAACGGGTTGACGTTGAAAATTATGGAACGGTCGAGAGGTATCCGCGGGAATTGCTAATGCATAATTGAAGGACAGGATGTTTCTCTCTGATGTATAAATTATTGAGACGTATTGAAGGCTTTGTTGGGCCTCTCATGCTCCGGTCTGGCCGCGGGCCCTGTTTCTTTTGTACTTGTCAGTGCCGTGCAATGAGTATTTGTGGAAGAAATTACCAGGCGCATGTAATATACACACAATGTGTGATGCTGCTTATCTGTAGTGAGCCATTGGTGCCTTGTCCCATTTTACACTCTGATATAAATATTCTGTGTTATTTAGTTTGATATTTTTTATGTAGCTGAAATTCTTCTTCTTCTTCTTCTTCTTCTTCTTCTTCTTCTTCTTCTTCTTCTTCCTACTATTAAAATACAGAATGAAGATGCCAGCGGTTTTCACAGTCGGAAGAGCTGTGCCCAGGACGCCAGCCTCCTCCTGAAATTCTCATTTTACTGTTTGCAGGCTCTCATCAGTTCAAGTGCACTTCACTGCGTCACAAACCTGGCTGAACAGCTGGGCTTCTCATCCGAGAGAAGAGTCGAGGGTAATCTGGGACCGCCTCTCCATCGCGTCGATCGCAATCAATCAGAACACACTGAGAGACGGACCAGCTGGTCAGCAGAGGCAGTACCCGATGTTGCGCCTCTGAAGATTAAGGGTTTTTTGTTTCCCCCCCTGAGGAAAAGGATGAAGTGTCCGTGGCGGTTTTGCTCCTTCCGAAGCGGAGATCCTTTATCTGATGCCACATCTGCAAGATTAGAAAAGCTTAGTTGAATGGTTGGGGGGGTCTTACCTGTTCCAATCTTTAGAATGCGCTCTTGCCGGGCTCCTGAGATTCTGTTTCCAGCGTAGGTTTGACCCGGCGGAATGAGCTCTACGAGCGATCTCAGTTTCCCGTGGTTAATTACGACAGGCCCAAGCCGCTGCGCGATAGGGAGATCGGCCAGGCTGATTGAAGGCCCCCTTGAGCACCTCGCGCTCAATGAGAGTTTTCGCTTTCGTGTTCCGCTGGATATCGATTCAGAAACGAGATGGGCGTCTGTGAGTCACAGATGTAATCCTCTTAAAATGATGGATGTCCACTAAGCCCCCCCCCTCTCTCTCTCTTCTCCTCTTTCTCTTTCTTGCTCTCTCTCTGTCTCCTCATGTCTCCCGCTCTCTCCCCATCTGTCTGACCCGCTCCATCTTTTTCTCTTTCTATCTCCCGTCCATCTTTCTCTTTCCCTTTCCTTGTCTCTCTCTCTCTTTCTCTCATAAGAAATGCGTAAATGAATGATCAAAGTTTGAGATTAGATTCCATCCTTTGGTTCTCCCTCGTGTGGTATGAGTGAAGGGGGTCAAAGGCCAGATATGAGACTTGTAAGCAAATAGGCTTCCTCCTACAAACCATTTCACATTGCCAGCTGAACCCTGGACGATTCTGCTTGCGTGCATTGGCCCCATGATAAAATGTGTTTACTCGCAACTGGAGACACTTAAAAAGCCCAACAATGGACCGTATTTTACAGTGGCAGTTGCTTATGATTCCCTTTATATATATATATATATATATATATATATGTATAAAAAAGGTCCACAGCCTTGAAACTGAGATTCTGTGGCTGCATGCTGGGTCGATAACAGACCAGTCTTGCACTGTCAAGAATGGAGCGTCTATCCATAAAGCAGGCAGCCAGAGCCAATCAATGATGCAGGACTGTGTTTGTATCAAAGCCTTCGAGGCCAGACAGCAGCTGCAGCTCTCTCTCTCTCAACCGAATTCTTTTCCCTCCCTCCTTGTCTTTATACGACGAATCCAAATGGGAACCAGTTTTCACATTTTCCCCGTATGTGAGTTCTGATGCCATACATTGATATATGCATTTTTCAGTGTGTGTCGTGTGCACTGGTATGTCACTGTGCGTACATGTTGTCGTGCTCTGTGGAAAGTCTGTGCTATAGCATTGAGGCAAAGACCACATTTAATATATATGTAAATGTACTGTAGGTATATTTCAATGTGTGTGTATGCGTGTACACACACATTAACATTTTTCTGAATGTAATATTAAATCACATTTAATATCTAGGATTTAATATCTGGGAAGGTGATAAAATCCTCAACAAAATATAACCAAATGCAAAAACAACTTCTTCTGAGTGTAACTTGCACCCCCAAAATGCAAATTAAAAACAAAGAAAACACGAGTTAACCAAATTAATTTGTGCACTGTCATCTCCAGAGGACTGATAGCTCATCAGCAGGATGAATCGAAGAGAATGCTAAGGGAGAAAAGCAGGATGATATTGGAAAAAACCGCAGATCAGCAAGTAAATTTTGGCTGGACCTGCTGAAATAATGATGGAGTGGACTGTGGAAGCAGTTGTTGAAGAAGAAAAAACAAACAGAAGTTTGAGGCAAATATTGACTGTGTCCGGGCTGTTTGAGTTGAGTCTAACTGACAGTTAGAGCAGTGCCGTGATTGAATATGTACCAAAATGCCGATCATCTTTTGCATTGTACAGACCATGCGTGAATTGTTTGATTACAAATCTAAAATTGTGGAGTACAGATGCAAATCAAGAAAAAGTACATCTTTTGTACAAAATGTTATGAAGCTCACTGTATTGCCAATGAACTATTTCCACATTTTTATTATTCTTTAATTATTATATTGTTCCATGATTTAATGGAATCAGATTTAATCTGTGCTTTCATCAACTAAGCTCAACTAAGCTCATTGACTTGTTTTCATGAGGTAACTCTTTTTAGTTCTTTATGGAACCCTCTTGGTAGATACAAAAGTGTGAAAGCTGCCAGATTGAACAATTTTTCCCTGACAAAGAGCCCTTGAACTCAATAGGAGTCCTCTATGGTGACACTTTTGGAACCCTTTCTTCTGACAGTGTAGTGTGTTAAGCGGCAACTGTTTTTGGTATTGGATTAAGGCGTGAAATGGAAACTTTTATGGAGGTCCAGTCTATTTTAAATCCATCCTCGAGTTCTCTCAAGTAAAACAAAAAAAAAATAAATACTAAATTGCCTTTATCAAAAATGCTGTTAAATCAGCCAAGAACCAAGAAAGCTTGGTGGATTTGATTAAATTCAGGGGTGTTCATTGTGGCTTCTTTACAGTTCTTGACTTCCTTCGGCTTAAAAAAAAAATTATATACTGATCCTCTGTTGTAATTTGCAGAGCTTTGTGCACTTTTATTTGTTCCCTGACTCCATATTCATTTACTTCAAGAATACCTTGTTTATCCCTATTCACACCAAGACAAACCAGCTCAAGGTTCCTTCTTGAAACATATGAAAAGTGTAATATTATGCCAGTTTGACTTAGCTCTCACCCCCATCTCATCCGCTTTGCCCGACACGGCTTCGTCCGTTTTGCCTCTCTCTCCTCCTGTGCAGATTATTGATCCTTCTGCTGAAAGTTGTTATGCCTCTTTACCCGTTTTGATGTTGATGAGTTATGACTGCTTGTGAATCATGTAGGTTCAAACTGGCTCAGGAGGTCACCTGTGGGTCATTTGCTGATGTGTGCTGGTTGCCAGGAAACAGGCAACACGTTTCCGCCTTTCCGCAGAAAGGTTTTGGTCTAAGCGGCAAATCCTTTTTAATTGAAGTCAGTAAGTGCACACATATATAAAAATAAATAATAATAATCTGCAACAGAATTACATCACCATATCCCCTGGATTCAATCAATGCACTGAGCTGAAAGAAAAGTTCTCATAGTTGTTCTAAAAAAATACAAAAAAAAAAAAAAAACAAGAGCTGGCCAATCAAATCCAAGAGGCGATGTTGGGGTCCTGATCTTGTTCACTGTTGTCCAAAATGTCAGTGCTTTAAAGACAGGGTGGCACTGAAATCTAATATGTCACTAAATTTTCCCTGTGCTGTGAATGTATGGAGTAACTAATGTATGGAGTAACTAAGCTGACCTGGGGCAGGACGAGAGTGTGCTGATGAACTGAGCCATCATCACAGGGAGAAGTGCATCCCCATCCATTATTAACATGTCCGGTTCTCTGTGATCTGTGCAACCAACCTGCACACACATTTGTTAAATCATCTGTCACAGAGTGATTGACAGATGAGAGTGTGCTGATGAACTGAGCCATCATCACAGGGAGCAGTGCATCCCCGTCCATTATTAACATGTCCGGTTCTCTGTGATCTGTGCAACCAACCTGCACACACATTTGTCAAATCATCTGTCACAGAGTGATTGACAGATGAGAGTGTTCCGCCCATCAACTCCTCCAAGGAATGGGGGGGGGGGTTATTGGCCAAGCTAAGGGTTTAAATGGACCAGTTGCCCCCTTTTTGTAATCCTGAGAAACAAATGTGCAGAACTTTCAGTTCTGACCTTGCCTGGCCCCCTGTCAGCCTGTCCTTCAGACTTCCTGCCCTTATTCGCCTCAGAAGCCATCAGTCTGTTGCCTGGAATATAAATACGACCATTATCACAGATGGATCCAGCAAAGTCTCCATGGCCCTGACTCTTGTGTTTGACACACTGCTTCACTGTTTACAAGTGCATTTGTTCATTTATTAACAGTGTGCTAGACTACTGCAAAAGAAAAAAAAAACGAATGTACCTTCAGGGCATGGTCTGTTGGGTTTTTCTGCTTCATATTCATCTGTGGAATATAAAAAATATTATTTTATTTGGTTCATTGGATTTTTCTTCCTTTAGATTTACCAGCATTCAGGATCAGAACACTTGAGCTCATTGGAAATACTGTAAAATTAAGGTCAGTAAAATGAATGTACAGCAGTATGACAGATGCCCGCTTTGGGTGCTGCTGTAGGAGAATGAAATGGAGGATGCCTTGGCTTGGATCTGTGCTATCTTCAGTATGTGCTAGCAGGGGGGACGTGATGTCACACCCTGGAGAGGTGGGGGACTGTTGAGTGAAGTCCCTCAGAACACTAAGAGACTTTTCAACAGAAGAGCTGCATATCTGGTTGCTCGGAAACAGAAATTACTCATCGCAACCAATTAGCAATCAGGTCCAGGCAACCACCAGGCCTGCTGAGTGTGTCCATGGGCAGCCGGTTTCTGGACATTAGTGTGCTGACCATCCTGGTACACACTGCAAGTATTTGAATTTTATCGCAAGAAGGAAAAAACATTTATGTGATGTGATTTTCAAGACCTGTAGCCAGAATGTTCAGAAAATTTGGTTAGGAAGAGTGGTGGAAGGTGCTATAGAAACATGAGATGCCCAGAGATAGCCTGGCGTGTATGCTTTGGTGCCAGGCAGCATACCTGCATCTCAGAGTCCATGCCTGGCACCAGTGTCTGCTGCTACAAACTCAATCTTGAGACTTATCTGGCTTGGTACTCAGAGGTCCCTTAAGATTTGGAATCTCTTTTCAGAAACTCAATCTTGAAACTTCTTACCTAATTCAGTACTCAGAGGTCCCTTGAGACTTGATATCTGTTGCTAGAAACTCAGTCCTGAGACTTGTTACCTAACCCGGTACTCAGAGGCCCCTGAAGACTTGGAATCTAATGCTGAGTGAGGTATAGGCTGCGACTCTGAGATCCAAGCATACACACCACAGTGCCTTGAACACCGTAGCACTCTAGGACATATGCGCTGGCTATAGTAGGGTCTTATAAGCTGCACTTTAAGTATTTGTGCAACTGCAGAAGAGCTGGATAGAAGATGCAGATGAGGTGAAAAGTTTATTTATAAACACAATAACCAGTTAAGTTACTGAGAGCAAATATGAACATTCAACACCTATATCGAACACAGGATGACATGCTGGCTAAGGCTAAGGCAAATAAACGTAAACATGTTTACCAATAGAGTACATAAGCAAGTGATTCCGTATGGCAATGACTATGGAACCGTGAAACAGATTCTCCCTGAAGGTTTCTTTCTTTCTTCTTTGCTGAAATTACAATCGTGAGCAAGCATTCCACATTCCACAGTTCCCTTTGTTCGCTGAAATAAGGTCTGGACAGGCATAGGCCTATAACGCACTGCCCCTCCGTCAAGAGACCCTCTTACTCCTCCCGGAAGAGAGAAATTGAACAGTATACTCCCCCATAATCTAGTGATAGTAATAAGATGTTTCATATGATGGTGTGTGATCTCATGATTGTACCTATCATTTCTCAAGATATTTTTCTATGGAGCGTCCAAGTGGTGGCCCCTTTATGATCCAGACACTCATGTAGGCAAGCTCATTTTCCACAGTTCTCCTTCTGAGACCAACATTCTCACATTCATTCCTATCCATATGTATTTAATCATGCCCTCTCTCTCAGGTTCAGTTCCACATTCATGCACATTTCTTTTTTTGTATTATCCATTCATTGAATAATGCTTATACTCTGTTTATTACAGCCCATGTTATGCCCCTGGGCCATGGCTAGGGCTGTCCCATGACCCTGTGTTGAGATGACCTGACCCACGGGTGCAATGTGGAGGTGCTGTGGGACTGTCGGTGTGTGGCAGAGCAGTTTATTTCCTGTCAGCGTCCAGTCTTGTCCTGCCCTTTTCACCTCTTTGCATCGTATTGTGTCCATAGCCTGCCATTCCGAGAGGGTAATCTGCCTGTCCTCTTGACCCCTCCGCCTGGGACGTCCCGTGCCTGGCCTTTCAGCCGCTGTCATCAGCGCTGCCATCTGTGACCTGTGGCATTTGTGGCTTCAGCACTGGAATTGCGAAAGTCCCAGAACACTCAGAATTGCACGTTCCGGCTCTGACTGACCGAACGGCAGGTGCTGCAGATGCTGGTCTGTGGAGTGACCCCGTCTTTCACGTCAATGAAAGTGTTAGCCATGCTAATTACACGCCAGCTTTACAAAAAAAAATAATAATTTTAAATCACCACTGGGAGCAAAGCGTACAAATCATTTAGAGCTGTCACAGTATCTGATGTGATCCAATTTGAATGCCATTAGCTCAGCCTGAAAGCGATTACTTATGACAGTTAATAGATTTTACCGGGTGTTTCGTTACTTAAGATTGGCCTTAAAGCAACCAGCTCTAATTGAGCTCTGAATTACTCTGTGTGTGTGTGTGAAGCAGACGATCTGTCTGCTGGTTGCGAAATTACACTGTACGGGAGAGGCAGTTTTGTGGGGACGTTCATCTGTGTGACTCTTCATTGGAAAATTAAGAATTACTGAGAGCTTTGACAGTTAGCTGAGTCTGCAGCTGACAAGCTATCGTAGGGTATATTATATAATACAACTACTGTACATGAGGTGAATTTGGGTACTTTTCGTAAGTCTGGCACGTAAGGATTTGGGAATTGGAAAAAAGAATCCTTGTTTGGTGGTATCAATAAATCGGTCACTTTGCTGGGCAGGTGTCTCATTGAGCACATAGCCCTGTCCTGCATCCTATGTCTGAATGTTACATGTACTGAAGATGGATGGATGTATCCAGCCATATCATAATTTACTGTCTCAATGCAGGAGTTTAATTAATATCTTGATATCTAAATCTAATATCTATGAGATCGAAAAGGCTGGAGCCATACCTGGTTATTCAGTTGTGGCTGCTGGGGCATCAGCAATATCCTGGGATGTCACTGGTGTGTGTTAGTGTGTGCGCGAGATTGATAAATATGTGTAATAAAGCAGTGCGTGCTGCATAACACCTTCATTGGTTACACAGAGAGAGCTTCAGCGTCATAAAATGGAGTCAGACATTGTGAATGTGTGTGTGTGTGTGGGTGTGTGCATGCATGTGGGTGTGTGTGCGTGTGTGCGCGTGTGCCTGTGGGCGTGCGCGCGTGTGTGTGCATGCGTGGGTGTGTGTGTGGGTGTTGCCGAAGATGTGTACATGCAGACAGATGGGCAGTGACAATCAGCATGAGGTTCCAATGGCATCAGCCAGCTCCAAGGAGGCCAGAGGAAGTGAGTGGTGGAGAGAAGATGAGCGAGAAAGACAGAGGGGAGAGAGAGTGGCAGTCTTCCCTGTGACACATAGCTGACTAACTAAATTACATATTCATTCTTCAGATGCTCTTATCCTGAACTGTAAGTCTACAGTGTGGGAGAAGCATAAGTATCTTCCTCTGATTTATATGAACAATGGCACCAGGCCTGGCTAACAACCTTCCCATACCAGCGATACAGCTCCCCCTCCACATTCTCCTACTCTTTTATGAGCGCACAGTATGCCACATTACCTGTATCTTTCATTTTGCGCAACCTTGTTTGTTCATCTTTCTTCTGCTGACGTCACTGCTGTGCTTTAGTTCTCCCTGAGGTCGTCGGCTGTCCAGACACAGAACACTCGGTGCTGTCTAACGGTAACCAGGGCCATTTGAAGTGGCGAGGGGTTTCGGATTTGTGCCGAGTGCAGCTTCACGCCATATATAGTCTGAAAATATTCTTCACCGTCTCCTCAGAATGTGCTGTCAACCCCTCCCAGTGCTCACTGTTCTCAAGGCCAGGTTTTTTTTTTGGAGATGTACAGCATATAGTGGAACAGGCGCAAACTGTACATTGTCATCACAGTCATGTCTTTTTTTTTTGTGGTGCCATCAAATTATTTATTTATTTATTTATTATCCTTTATTTAACCAGGAAGGTCCCATTGAAATACAATATCTCTTCTGCCAGGGAGTCCTGGTCAAGATGGCAGCAGAAAAATAAAAGTTTCATATTAAAAACATACAAAAAACAAAAGAAGATACGCAAGTTATATTCTAAGGTTTCCTGCGCTGCTGGAGGGGCACCAGGCGCTCTAAAGCAATAGGCTCCTGAATCTGTGATCCACCATTTCACTGAAGGCATTGGGTCGGCCGCGTCCAATCCCCCTCGAGGACACTGTGACGTCCAGATTCCTGCTGTTTGCTTCATCAGCATGTCTCCCGTACTGTGGAGAGCGAGCAATAAAAATTCATCTTATTTAATTTCACTGTACTGCATCATTGGCAAGGCGATGGAACGGATTTCTCTGTAAGCACTGTCCTGTGCAATCTCTCAACCTCCTGGCCACTATTAACAGGTTTGTTACTTATTTATTGATTATTTATTGCATGTTTATAACCTATTCACTCCTGTATATTAATGACACAGGGGTTCATGTAGTTGTTATCTGCCAAAGCCTTTTTAAACAGGATAGTATGTATGAATGGTCAAATAAATTGGACATGATAAAAGTGATTGTTCTCAGGAAAAGTTAGATTTAAAAAATGGAAAAATTGAATACTTTCTCCAGAAATGAAATACGAAAACAGCTTCTGGAAGCTATATTTTAAGCAAAACTACAAAATGGAATTTTTAACATGCCATTGCAGACAAGTGTTTCAGAAATTCAGCATTTTTCCTCAATTCTTAATTTTGTCATGCATGACAATACAATCACTCATTTTTCCCTTCACAAACACAGTTTGGCAAGTTAATTTAAGATGGCTGCTGAACTCAAAAACTCTCTTTGTGAAGGGGGAAAAAATGAAATGGTTTGCAAAGTACAAACAGCCTTTGTAGTATTTTTGTTCCCGCTCCCTTTTCTCTTGTTTATCATCTTTCTCATTATCTCTGTCCTGCTTTTCTGTTTTACTGATTCCCTTTCTTTCTCTACCGATGGCATTAGCATTGTGCTGCGTGCTTGCTGTGGTGGTGTAAGAAGTGTGATGAGATTCGTGCCCATAACTGTCTCCTGAGGTTCAGTCTGACAGAAAGCTCTGAAGCCTTTACCTTCAGTCCGCTGTATGGAGAACCTGGACCTGTCAAACAAATCCATGTTCGGGGTAGTATGATCAAGCAAGATTACAATGCTTTACTCAGAAATTAAGGTTGCTGTTCCCATGCTCATTGTAAGCAGGTGGAAGTCTGGCATGTCCATCATCCTGGCTAGTTTTTTTCATTTTTTTTTTTTTGGGGGGGGGGGGGGGGGGTGCAGCTCCGTACAGGGGGGAATTTTGGTTTATCGGAAAAAGCTCTGAACCTATCTTGAAATGGGCACAGGACCTTATCGTCTGCTCGCGCAGCCTCAAGATCAACTCTCCACCCGTTCACCGAGAAGGGATTTGTTATTCAGTGGGAATTGTAGCTGGCTTCAAAATATTTAGCACCGAATTGGTTTTCGATTCATTTCAAGTTAGGGGGGATTGAGCTGATGGTTCTGATAAAAAAGAAGCCATTGGACTTGACTGTTTACATCAGAAGTCCAGCAGCCTATCATGGTCTATTTTCAGCCCCTGGCACATAGGAATGAAGTTGCATTTTCAGACTGAACCTTGTCATATTAAGTATTCTTTAGAGGACAAACAAAAAAAACTGCAACATTTAGATTCACCTGCTTTCATTGGTTCCTGCTTTTTTTGGGCTTAGTTTCAGAGACTGAGGCAATGGCGTGTATCTTGACGTTATAAATCCGGAAAACTATCGACCCAGATCGGACGACATCCTGGCATCGGTACGGCGCTCCGCCCGCGTTCGGTCTCCGCACCTGCTGAAGGTGACTCACTCCGTCACCCCGGAGACGACTCGGGTAGCTAAATGAGTCTGGCTCGGGTTCCGGATGGAGTCCGGACAGGTTCCGTGGCAACGCCCGAGGTGGATCACTGACTCGGCCCAGGCTCCCCGGTTCTGGCACGGACTCCTGATCACCTTCAGCCCAGATTGTGAATGTTGCACTCCGGTCCGACCCGCGTCTGGCCTGGGCCTGGGCCTGTGGACCCACAAAAATCATGTCAGATTCTTCCTGACTGATCACGACTCAAACCGCCTGCGGCTGCTGCACTGATCTGCCGGTCTGAAGCGGAATCCGGAATCACTGGCCATCTGGGGAATGTCAGTCCGTTCAACAGGGGCTCAGACACCTCAAGACCCCTGCACTTAGTGTGCGACTCATGATTTATCATCATTTCTTTATTATACTGAAGTTGATTTAAAGCTGGTGTTGGCTACATAAATTAACTATGCTCTGTATGACACACGTGAGAATTGAGTTGATAAATATACGTTGATATACAACGAACAATGCTTACATTTTTAACGTAGAAATGCAAGTAAATGCAAATGTTTTAGTCTGGCAAGATGATCTTTTTGTTCGCTACTCTTGCCAAGCAGTGTCACTTGTTAGATACGATGAAAAAGAGACGACTTGCGTTTGATTATGAATAAAAGTTATGAGGGAACATTGCTTGAATCCAGTCCATGTACTCCAGGCTGCCGCACGCTGAATTAAAAAAACCTAGCCGTATCAGCACAAAGGTCAAAGGTCAGTCTGATGGAATATGTGGCTCAGCACTGCTTTGGCCTGCCAGTTGTGTTTTCAGTGATGAGGCTGTGGAGAAGACGAGATGGCAGCACAGATGGCATTGGCTCAGTCCCTTTGTCACCACTTTGACTCCATCCTCTGCTTCCCCCCCCCCCCCCCCTTCGCTTCCAGTAATTGATTCGTTTCATTAGCATTTTCATTTGACCGCACAGAGCGAAATGAAACGTGTTAAATGTATAGTTCATGGTCTTCCATCACACAATCTACCAGACAGCTGAATTAACCGGGTTCAAAATAAATTCCCTCGGGTCAGGAATTTGCAGCTCTGCTGAGTTCATTTTATTTCGCGCATTCTGACGGTTTTACAGTGAACAGCTTTTATTCACGATTAATTGCTTAGAAAGAAGCAACATTCTCACGATTCCCTCGACAGACGAGGAACCCCACTTCCCCGAGAGGCCTGTAGTGTAGAGAGACAGTGGTCAGCATGAATGCAGTATTATGGGCCTTTTATTGCATTTTGAGTGCTACTTAAACTCGCTGAATTTCAGATCTTGGGCAGTCTCAAATTTGCTCTGTTGCTCTGGGTTTTTCATTTCCTCTTTCCTTCTGATAATCTTGTGTCAATTTTGTACCATGTTGCCCTCTGGTGCTTAAGTGGATAGACCAATGGAAAAGTGCTTAGCTCCCTGTTTTCCTTCTGATCAGGCATTGCCTTTGTCATTAAGGTGTCCCAGTGCTTTATATTGTGACTTCTGTGTGACTGTAGTGTTTTCTGTTCATCTGCTGTTAAACCCCCCCACCTCCACCCCCCCCCTCCCCGCACACTCACACGCTCACAATCCAGCCCCTCCTACCCCCCAAAGCCTCCATCTGTTGGCTGAGCCCTGGAAGTGTTCCCATCATGCAGTTCGCTCACCCTCTGTGACTGCCCTCTTCCTCCCACTTTAACTGACCTCCTGGGAACACTCCCCGCTGAGTCCGGGAAGTCTGTGACCAGAAGCATGTGACTCTCAGCCCGCATGTTCCCCACGCTGGCCAATAAACTCGGGCTGTGCGCGGTGGCCAATCCACTCTGCTGTTATTCGTTTAGTCTGTGGCAGAAATGTTATTACTGATTATTACGCTTTAAGCCACTCTTGCAAAGAATTTGAAGTAAAAAATTTTTTTCCACAATGGTGTTTTTTCTTAGGGAATAATGCCATTGAAAGTTCCCAATGCAGTTTGTGCTTTAGGTGAGGGATCTTTCCTTTTGTTCTTTGAGAGTGCTGGAGACCTGCACGTATTAGTGTCATCAGCGGACCAAATATAGGCTTCCTGTTTGGCTATCCCAACAGTCACCCACACAAACAGTTATCCAAACAAAAATCATCCATATCTGCCCTCAGTTAGACCAAAAGTGGCTTGTTGGAAACCGGCCTGTGCCTAATTGTTGGCGCATCATAGTGCCCCCATCCCTTGCCAGATGTAGGCTGCTGACTGACGGTCACTGTTTTATCAGTGTGGTTGTTGACAGTGGGTCGGCTCGACCCTGGCATCGGCCAGCCGCATTTGGCTCTATGTTTAAAAGTGTCTTATGGAAATTCGATGTGGCATCAACGTCGGGTGCTGGCTGTTGCAGAAATGTAGAATGACATTACTGGACCAACTGCTGATGCACAGGTGGCCGTTGGGTGATTACAGAAGAGCTACAGACGTGCCAGAGTTGGTTTTTTCGTGTTTTTTTGTGTCCCAACCTCTCCACCAATATCGAAACCCCGGGCCCACTGGTTCACATTTGCCAGACATGTTCTGTTTTTTTTAAAGCAGCGGCCAAATTTGGACCTGGAACAATATGGCAGCGCATTCACATAATGGTTCAAAACTGAAGTGGATATCTGTGGATAGTCAGGGCTGTAATACCCCTCTCTGTTCTGGAGACATATCTGGGTTAACTGTGGTTAGAACTTTTTTATTTTTTTTCCCCCTCAGATTTTATTGGTCAAGGACTTCAGAGAAGGGCACACATACAGAACATCCTTCAAAACTCGCACACTTTGCTCATGCTCCAAAATAAGAGTAATATTTTATTCAATCAGGACAGTTTCGACCCAAAGGTCTTCGTCAGAGCAAGTTGCTCCATTTATAGACGTCCATTAAAATGTGTGTGAGAAGTGCCAGTCCCACTTAGCGCTTAGAAAGGGCAGTGTCTGCACCTACAGGTCAAAACCTTCCCTGTCGCGGTTTAATTAAATATTAGTCTTGTTTTTCAGGGCAAGTAAGTGTGCAAGTTTTCGGTATGGATTATCTGATGTGACAGGTGGACTTTTCACCTTACACCAGTCTTTTTTTGTGTGAGTGTTCCCAGAACGTTCCATGAATGTTAGGGTAAATGCTTCCAAGGTGTACATTTTAAAATGAATATCTCCAGGATGTCCTTTCAAAATCGTTTAAATTGAAGATAAATAATTGGAGTATTAATTAATGTAAATGTTATTGGGACATTTCATCAAAGTTCAACAAATCTGCCATTTCAGTTCTTGTCTTTGGAACATTGAACATTTTAAAAATATAATTAACACCTCCTTGCTTTTTTAAAGAGTGTGACATTTTAATAACTTGTTTTGTGTTCAAAGACTGTTCAGGGAAGATTCTCATCAAAATGCAATGTCAAGACCGGAGAGGAATCTGACAGAATGTTCCCAAACGTTGCCAAAGTGTGTGTTCGCTAACCTGTTGGCTGGGCTGATCTGTTTCCAGACCGATATGTTCTCGTGAAATTTTTTCCTCCCCCACCCCCACCCCCATGCTTGTTTTTTTTCCTTCCCTTGAAAAGCACGCGCTTTCAATATTTATCAGCCACATCAAAGGTGAGGCTCTCAAAGCCAGGAGGGGTCTGTGCATCGCCTCTCCAGACGGCTGTGGCGGCGGCTGTGGTGGCGGCGGCGGCTCAGTCCGCGCCCCGCTGAAGTGCGCGAGCGCGCTCCAGTCCGCCGGGCGCCGCAGACCGCTGCGATCTGAGCGTGCTCCTCTCCCGCCTCCGCCCGCCCCGCCCGCCCTGCCCGCCCCTCCGCCCCGCCCGCCGTCTGCCTCCTCAGAGGAGATCAGGCCTCGTTCTCCCTCCCCCAGCTCTCTCACAGGCCTTTTCTGCAGGCAGGGCTCCTCCTGGTAATTATGTCGTGATGTAGCATCACCCAGGAGATCTGAGAAGTGTTTTCCCTCCGAGCGCAGGTGCTCAGCTCCTTACCTCTGTCTCATCCCCCCCTCCCTCCTCGTCCCTCTCTGTATATTCTTTTCCCTTTATACCCCCATCCTCCCCCCTCCTTTCTCTACCTCTGTTTTTCTCTTTGTGTCCTCTCCCCCTCTCTCTTTCCCCTGACCTCCCTTTGACTCCTCTCTTTCTCTCCCATCCATTTCTCTCTATCCCTCTCTCCTTCCCTCCTATACTGCAAATATGGGGAGGATACTATGGGGATAATGATAATGGGCCAATGCGAAGGCCTGCTGCCGTATGCCTCCCAGAGACAACAGGGACCAAAGACAGCCAATTTCCAGTTTAAATAACTGCCCCCCCCCCCTCTGTTTTGTGCAAATTAAGTAGAACTTTCCATCAGCTTCCATAATATACCTGTGGCCTGAAGCAAATATACTGCAGTCCAGTGGGGACAAAATCAGATCTCCATATCTCTCTGGGTATGTTTGTATGTGTGCGTGCGTTTGTGTGTCTAACAGACTTTTGCAAATGCAGCTTCCTCTCTCTCTCTCTCTCAATTTCCAAATTCTAATTCAAGTTGCCTTATTGGTAGGAAATACATGCGTAAATATTGCCAACGCATCAGAAATCAACTGAAATACATCTGCACAGTGAAATACTAATAACAGTGAATATTCTGGAAAGAAAACCCAGCACAATAACAATATTAATGTTAAATCAACACGAGAAAAAATTATCTAAAGAAAAAATAATAATAAATAATACTAAATCCTGTGTCTGTTAGGATGGTCACTCAGTGTCCTTCAGGTTATGGTGAGCTGAAATATTATATATTAAGCTGCAGTTGGGACTGTTGGTCCTTCTCCTAATAGGTCCTTCTCTCTCTTTCTCACTCTGTTTATCTCTTTCTCACTGTCTCTCTCTCCCCTTACATTCTCCTGTGGAAAGGTTAGCAGAAAAGACCGGGTAGGTCCTGCCATTAATTAGCCTATTAGCCTGTTAGCCTTCCCCGGGGCCGCCGGTTTGAAAGGTTGTGTCGGGGTGAAGCCGCGGCGGCTCCGACGGCTGATGAGAGGCGTTGGCGTAATCGATCCGCCGTCTGCCTGCTTTAGCCTCGTGTAAACGGGTTATGCGTTTGGGTCTTAGGGCCGCAGTCATGACCTCGCGGGCCGCAGTCATCCGCTTCCAAAAAGCGGTTTGCCCGATTTGCCCGAGGCGGTTGCTCAGGTACGTTCTCCATGTTTGGGTTAGGGATCGCAGGGTATTCCGCGGTGCGTGCTACAATGTACCAAAGGCACTCCCTCCTCTCTTGGAGCTGCTCCACCCCTTTTTCATTCAGTTTTCTCTTTTTTGATATTTTTTAAAATTTATTTTACCTTATTTTCCAAGGATTAACTTTCATTTTAAACATTTAATTTCCAGTTGAATATAATTTTTTTTTTTAAGTTTCATTTGCTTTCACAGCTCAGCAGGCAGCAGAAACGCAGCATAAATCATAACAAAGCAAAAAAAAGAAAAAAAGTTTATCTCTGCTCTCAAGGGGGTCCCCAAAGAACAGAAACAAAGAAGAGCTTGTTAAAAGTCCCCACGCTTCCGAAGGCAGGCCTGCCGTCGCTGTCGTGTTCTCAGAAGCTGAGACGCGGGTGTTGTTTGGCTGCCTCGATTGACTGAGGCCCGTAGCTAGTTAAAGAGCTGCTGTGTGGGGCTCAGATCGAGGGTTCGGGGGGGGTTCGGGGGGGGGGGCGTTCTCTCATTATTTAGGATGTGCATGAAAATTGTGATGCAGTGTGTCCTCTTATATCACATGTTCTCAGATGGTGGGAATGAGATTTCAGTAGCGGCGCGTAGAAGCGAGGCATCGTGGGGCTCCGGCATTACAATTCCACTGGGCTCCCATCAGGCTATGCACACCTCGAAGGTCATAACAATCCACCGCTTTCCAGGGAGTCTATGGTTATTTATAATCAATACCCGCCCTGTTGCGTCAATAGCACCCGCACTCCCTCTGCCACCTGTGTTTGATGGCTCCTCTCTTTCCCTTTCAGCCATTACGAAGAGGGGGGGAAAAACAATATCCCATAATTCTGTTTTCCTCCTTCGGCAGGGCGAAGGCGGGTGACGGATAAAGCATCGTTCCTAATGGAAGTGCTCGTGGAGCCGCGTCGCGATGAGCCATTCTTTTCCCATTATATGGGAGAGTGTGTGTATTATGGTGAACTCCAGCATGCCTTGCCGGCAGGGTGGGCCCTTAGCCAGCATTTTCTCTGTCGCATTAGCCGTAACTGGACTGCGTAGGCCCGTCTCCCGGTGGGCTGTTCCCGTGAGCCATGTTCCGTGGAACGACGCAAAGAGAGTTGGGCTCGCGTCAGGATTCCTGGGAATGGCAGGCCCCGCTGGGTCCGGGCTAGACCGGAAACCTTCCAAGAGCCAACCCAAAGGGTTTGGGCTAAACCGGTAACCAAGAACCAACCCAAAGGGTCCGGGCTAAACCGGTAACCAAGAACTAACCCAAAGGGTCCGGGCTAAACCAGTAACCAAGAGCCAACCCAAAGGGTTTGGGCTAAACCAGAAACCTTCCAAGAACCAACCCAAAGGGTTCGGGCTAAACCACTAACCAAGAACCAACCCAAAGGGTCCGGGCTAAACCAGTAACCAAGAGCCAACCCAAAGGGTTTGGGTTAAACCGGAAACCTTCCAAAACCAACCCAAAGGGTTTGGGTTAAACCAGAAACCAAGAGCCAACCCAAAGGGTCCGGACTAAACCAGTAACCAAGAACCAACCCAAAGGGTCCGGGCTAAACCGGTAACCAAGAACCAACCCAAAGGGTCTGGGCTAAACCGGTAACCAAGAGCCAACCCAAAGGGTTCAGGCTAAACCAGTAACCTTCTGCAGGCCATCCCAGTAGCCTTACGGAGCTGAGGTTGCATTCCAGGTTGGCAGAAGTGCCCACGACAGAGACCGTTACCGCAAAGTGGTCCATATCTCGATGCAGTGCGTTACGACATTTCCCGCAGTATATAACGATTTCATTTGCTCACAAAATGCATGGTACCTTAGCAGTAGTTGTAACAGATTAATTCCTTACATCATTCCTTCTCGTATGGCACGTAAGCTTCTTAATTCTCCGTTTTCTTTGAAAGTGCATGGATGAAGGGCATTTGTTGAAGTGCGATAAGGACTGACAGAGATCAACGTTTTCTTTCAGTCTCTCTTCTTTTGTTTAAATTAATTGCTTTGATTATTTACACAGACCGCCGGCACCCTGCCTTCTGTATGAAGCCTTAATAGATTCTCCCATTTTCCCTAAAGACAGCCGCAGAGTAATTGATGCAGATGACTTCATTAGACTCTCATGTATGGTAATGTAGTGTAACCTTCAGCAGAATTCACGCTTCACCTCAGATTAGACACCGCTCCTTTGTTGAACAGAGTGAAAAGAATAACAGGGAAAATGGCTGACCCCACGACAAAACCCCCCCCACCCGTCAAAACGCCTCGACCCCCCCCCCCCCCCCCCTGCCCCCGGGGGGCAGTTTATGTTCCTGTCATTTGTGTCATTCATCTGAGCGATTTCCTGTCAGTCCACAGAGCCAAATGTCACTCACAATGGGAGGGGAGGGGAGGGGAGGGGGGTGGGGTGCCCATTAAAAACGAAGCGCCGTTCATTAGCACCCCTTTAAATGCCAGCGGCGTTGGCCCGTGATGCCCTCTCCCCGCAGTTTTGGGCCGGCCGCGCCTTGAGCGCTTCCCCTGCCCCCGGTGCCGACATCGTCTGTTGCAGCACAGCTAATTTCCTGGGACACAAAGTTTCCCACAGACTCAATTACCCTTTGGCTTTGATGGGCAACAGCTTCAGTGTCGCATTGGATCCGACTGGCCCTTCTGTGTGCGTGTGTGTGTGTGTGTGTGTGTGTGCATGTGCGTGTGTGTGTGTGTGTGTGTTTACCTCCAGCAGACTCATGCAGTGTAAATCCTGTTTCCTCTCTCCTCTCTCGCTCGGTTTTTGGGTATCGGTTTGGAATGTTCAGCACCTGCAATTAAATACATGCTGATCCAATTAAATGTTGATTTCAACCAAGTCCCCGTTAAAAGTAATCTTTCCAGCGAGAACTCGTCAGGGAGCTGGCATTCTTTCAATTAAACAGCTTTTTGCCGTCAATGCTAAGAGAGTTCAGTTTTCATTCTTTATTCGGTTAAAAGTAAAAAACTGAAATAATTGTATTGTAATAAAAAAGTTGGATTTTTTTTTCTAGAAGGATGATTGCCCTCAGGTGCTGTGCTAGGTGTGGTGTCAGGTGACCTGATCCCAGAATTACACAGATTTTAAAAGATACGCTGCCTGTATTCTACCTTCATCTGATCTGGTTCATTATGAGAGGGATGAGGTCTCAAAATGTACTGGTTGAGCTCAGTTGTCCAAGGAGGGTACGCAGCAGATTTGCAGAGGGGCTGTGTCTTGAGGGCTGATGGATGGTGAGATGGCATTATCAAACTGTTAGGGGGAGGGGCTGTCTCGACGCCAGGTGTGACGGCCAATGAGCGGGCCCCATGGCTAATTTAGCTGGGGTAATTTTTTTGGTGGCATGAAATGCATTGGCTTAAGTGCACCTTGGGCTGGACACCTGTCAGTCACCATGTCCACCCAGGGGCAGTATGTAATGAGCAGCCCTCAGGACCGATACCCTCCCCCTTACTGGTCATTGTCATGGGCACCCTCCTCCTTATTGATCACTGTCATGGGCACCCTCCTCCTTATTGGTCGCTGTCATAGATCCCATCGTCCATATTGGCTGCTGTCACGGACACCCTCCCTCTGTATTGTTCGCTGTCATAGACATCCTCCTCCTTATTGGTCGCTATTGGTCGCTATTGGTTGGTTCGCTTCTCGAACCCTGAGAGAGCTTCAGGACGTCGTATAGCAATAGCACACACGAACACCTGAGGTCGTTTGATACCCAGCCCAGGTGCCCTCTCTGACTCCGTCACACCAGACATGAGACACGCCCCGCTGAATGCACTGGAGGCATTGCCTCTGAGCACTGTTTTTCAGGTCATCCAGGAGGGGAGCTGCGTCCTAACCTTGAGCTGTTAGACTTCGGCTTCCCCCAAAACTGTGCGTCGCAGAAGAACACGACTGCCGCGTTAGCAGGATTATGATTGTGATTCTTATGACAAAATCATTGTCCGCAAAGTCCCTTACCAAACATGGAGCCACTTCCCTTTCAGTTGCATATCTCGCAGATTCTGCAATCCATCAATGAAATTAGATTTGTAATTGAGTATACCAATTTAAAAAAAAAAACAAAAAAAGCATTTGTTTTCAACACCCCTCACCAAACCCTTATCAATGCCCCCATCCACACCTACTCTCACTTCAAGGCCTGTAAATTCTATCGTGCTGTTAAAGTTATTAAATAGCTAAATCTAATTTATGAGGGTAATCCATTTCGTGAAACATTATAGATTTTTCCTGCCCGCAGTCATTATGTGAAGGTTATCTTTTTCCCATCCAGTATATATATTTTATGATGTTCGGTTGTTCAAGTGCGATAAGTTCCTATGCCAGTTGCTTACTGTTCATCATTTATTTATACGCTCAGCCAAGTGAACCAAAAGTACGTGTCCATCTTCCCTCTCCAATTACACATTTCATGACTGGCCTGTATTGACTCTACGCTTGTCCTTATCTTTGACTTCCAAAGTAAATTCAAATGCCTATATATATATATATATATATATATATACACCGATCAACATTAAATCCACCTGCATTTTTCTGATTTTTTCTGATTTAATATTTTATTTTCTCTGTTTGTAATCAAACAATTCACATGTGGTCAAAGCGCAGGCTCAGAGCTTGTATTAAAGGGTATTCTTATACATTTTGGTTTCACCATGTATAATTACAGCACTTTTTATACGTAGTCCCCCATTTCAGTGTTTTAAACAAATTAACATAATGTCAAATAAAAGTGTCATGTTTTGTATTTGGCTCCATATCCTTTGCATGCCATGACTTCCTGATGTCTGTGACCTATCAAGTAATCATGGGTCCAAGGTATCAAATGAGCCTCAAACCACCATGCTGCTGCCAGATATGCAGTAGATACTACAAGCATTGTTTTCTCCTGAATATTTTTTCCATTGAGTTCAACAGGAAAATTAATCAGGAGTAACAATGCTATGTATGTATGTATGTATGTATACACTACCTTTCTAAAGTTTGGAATCACTGAGAAATTATATTTTGTCTTGCATTTGGTCTAAAAACCAATCTGTGTGACACATATACAACAATAGAGGATATCAGGAAAGGATCAAATACTTTCTCGTGGCATTTTTTTTCTTTTCTTTAAAAAAAAAAAAAAAACTTTTATACCACACTGTCGATCTCCTTTTTTTCTCTGCCCTTTTCTCCATTGTGGTAAAATTCTGAAACAGGAAATCCTCCTGCATGCAGTGAAATGGCTCTGCCGCTGGGGCAGGCGACGGCGGAGATTCCGCTGTGTCATTACCCATTTTAGTTCCGTTATATTTTCCCCAGCACTTCCCGGGAGTTTGTATATCACTTTTCAGACAGCGGCGGGCCTTCGGGTGCTAATGTCGAGTTTATGACGACGATGCCGCTGTTTACGACGCCTGAAGGACTGTTGTGAGCCCCCCGCTCTGTCTTCTGCTCTCTCTGCTTTCTTCTCTTTATTTATCTGTTTATCTTTTGTTTTCCCCTCGTCGTTTTTCCTGTGGCAACCAACCATGCTATGTACACCGCTCATATGCCACAAAACTGTAATTATTATGAGGCCGTGAGTGATCGTACTGTTTGCGGTTTGCATTACGTATTTTGAGGTGGTTGTCTTTCAGTTGTCTCTGGATACGCGTATCCAGAAATTAGTAGGTTCTGAATAAATAAATAAGACGACTGGGTAAATAGAGTATGGCTTTTTAAATTTGGCGATCAGTGATGACAGTGCATCACACATTGACAATACCTTCCCTATTTTTCTTTTGCAAGCTGTTTCTCTTTCTTCTTTCTCTGATTCTCTCTCTTGCACACACACACACACACACACACACACACACTATCACTTTCTCAATTTAATATTCAAATGGAGCTTGGCATTAAACAAATTATGATTAAAAATGGCAAAGCAAACACACAACAATGCAAACAACTATTCTCAAACCTCTCTAAAGTTTTTTGGCAATGCAATGTTTGTTCGTCATGCTAATAATGGTAATTGGTCTGACAAATTTGATCTCTCTCGTTCTCTTTCTCTTGCATTAGCAGAGACTGACACATTGTGGCACGCACACACACATACACACACATGCACACACACTGCAGTAATGAATGCGCCAGAGGTTCAACCTCACACAGAAACCCATAAATCATGTTGTGGTGCAGAAAATTGTGACCGAGGGTCTCGTTTATAATGAAAGTCACGGTATTGTGTTTCTTAAACAACATTGACAGGTTATACAGACATTATAACAGACTCATCAGTCCTTTTCATAAGGCTTCATTATACCTTCATCTCCAGGGAAATGCAGGCACTCCTGGTGACACTCCTGAGCTGGAAATATACGGCACTGAGGATGTAATCTTTACACTCTTCACTCTTGTTTTTTTCATTTATTTTCTTTGCAGATCTTGCTATTCATTTCATTAAGTCATGCCTGTTGAATGGTGTACGGTGTTTCTGTCAAGTGTCTCAAGCCTATAGCGTTCCCTTACTTCACATAGTGCAAGGTCATTAAAAATAACTATGTGATGGAGTTCAATTTAGCAAAGGCAATTAAGCCATTGTGAAGCTTTAAGGGGCTGACCCCAGATCACACTAGGGCATGTTGCAATGCAGGGGAAAGAATGGCTGAAGGGTTTCCAGCAAAATCTGTCCTTTTTTACGAGCGTTTGAACCGAAGCATAGGCACCAAAACACTCATCTTTACATCATCAAAGGGAAATAATACTATCACAAGATGGCCCCTCAGAAATCAGAATTTGTTTCTAATTGATATGGATAATTCAACTCGATTCAGTTCAGTTTTATTTCTGTTGCACTTTTTGAAGATAGTAGCTGTTAAATACTTTGCAGGAAATGGGGGGGGAATAAGAGAAGATGGGAAAGCCTGGACTTTCACACTCAAAATCACTGAAAGGGAGGCAGAAACTGCCCAATGAAAAGAAATCGCATGAGGAGTCCGGTTATAGAGAGGGGGCCCATGGCTAGCCCCACGTCTGTAGTTACTTTGGCTAAATGATAATGGGGACGCAATGGATAAAGTATCAGAGCAAATAATCCTAGTGGTTGATTACAAAGTGTAGATTACAGCCTGGAATATTAGACAAGATTGTAAAAAGACTGTCCAAGCAAAGGAGGGTATGTTACCTAGGCAGGCCAGATGAGCAGGACAGTGATTAAGCTAAATAAGAGTTTTATTGAAAGGAATCAAACACTTAGTAAGGTAAAGACTCTCTCAATGATTTGAGAGCCATGGTCAGTTTGAAGGTAATATTTGAATTACTTCTGTTAGTATCCAGTTGTGTAAATGGAAGAAAGTGATGATAATCTTCATGGCATCTTGCAAAATATGGACATTGCAAATGCAGTGAAGTGCCTGCAGCCTGAGACTGGCTGGATTGTCATCGTTCTATTGGAAGCACTGCTTGTACATTCTGTGTCACGCAGAGTGCTGTATTAGAATAAAGGGATGCTAATCCTTGTTTCGCTGCTCACTATTTTTCTGTACGTGTTAAAGTAGGGCTCGGTACCCTTCTGTCTGTCTCTGGAGTGATTCCTATGTTGCACAGCGCCCCGGGGGGTGACCCGAGGTTCAGCTCCGTCTCGGATGGCTCACGATTGATTTTTCATTAGTTAAATTTTTCATTCGTTTCATTGAGTAAAATCTTTTTTTTTTTTTTATTTCTTTCTCATTTTTGAGTTTTATGAAAACCGTTAGCCGGTGACGCCAGGCGCGGCGAGCGCTTTCCGCGGAGTCCCGCCGCGCTTCCCGCGCGCCCGCGCTCCGGACTCTAATCTGGTCCCGAGGCGTTCGCAAGACATACTTAAAGCTGTCCGGGAAAAGATGTATTAAAAGGAGGCTGGAGTAAATCTCCTTCCTGTGAAATGAGTCTGTCCTTCCTGTGGCTGGGAGCCACAGTCGGGTGAAGAGCACGGCCGGCGACGGTGGGAGAAACGGCAGATGGATGTTTCGGGCTTAAGAAGAAATAGTTCAAGGGCTTTTTTTGTTTTTGTCTTTGTACCCCGGACATAAATCGTGGCTCGCTCCTAGCAGTCACACGGGGGTGATGTGGGTGAAAAATGACACTCGTGCAAGGACGGGAGGGCACAGCCCTGCGACAGTTCTTTTTTTTTTGTAAGAGATTGTGAGAACGAGTTAAAAAAGAATCCGCGCTTTCATTAGCCCTCTCATTTTAAACATTGCATGTCTTGTGACACTCAGAATAAACTTGTTTCAGCGGTGATGGGGTTGTGTGCGGTGCAGATATTGTTCTGTTTTGATTGCACCTCCTCCATGAAATTTGAAGGTGTTGCATGTGGGTGGATTATGAAAGATTGGAGAAAAGAAAAAAATAGTAAAAAAAAAAAATTTTGTTTGGTCTCCGTGGGCAAGGAATCGTGAGTGCGGTTCCAGCCAGTAAATATATTTGTAATCAGCTATTGTTTCCAAAGATATTTCTTCTCAGCAGTACTGCGCGTGGTTTAAGCTGCTGGCAATGCAAAGCCCCTTTGGCCAAAAGGCTTCCCCCCTGAAATGTCCAAAGCAGGGGTGTCCAACGTGGGCTATTTCCGTTTTTGAATTTCATGTCAACTTCTGCTCCTAATTATTGAATTAACGCAATCATTCACTTTTTGATAACTTTGTTGACAACTGAAGGCTGTTCCTGTGTCCTAACATGAAACTTCTAATTGTGATCTAATCTACAGTTAAACCAGTATACAGACCGGCCCTAGAAATGAAATGGGCCCCCTCTGGTACTATGGTTGGGGGAAGTAGCTCATGACAGCCACAAGGTGTCACTGTATTCAGGTTCAAATAAATTTCCCCGTGTGCTTTGTAATTTTGATGGACTGGACTTCTTAGTCTGCAGTTCTTGTCATTGAACCTTTGCTGGACTGAATTTCTGTTAATATTAGTCCAATTGCTCTTCACATTCACAGCTTACAAATAGGAAAAAAATCTCCTGCCAGTAAGTGTTATTGGTACTCTCCTTTACCAGTGAAGGTCTGTCATATTGATTCTGTTGAGAAGGCTCCTGTTTTGCCTTGTTGAGTGTGCTCTCAGATCTGTTGAGTAGAAGAATTTGAAGCTCTGTGCGGCAGGGATTTTATTTAAATGCTTCATTGATCCAGTCAGCTTTTTTCCATTTTTTTAGAAGGAGAAATGATTTTGCAGCTCACAACCTGGGGCCGTCAGAATGATATATTCCTATGTCAGGCACAGGAACTTTACTTTTACTTTGATTTTCTAAAGGATGGTAATGAAACGCAGGCACACCGCATCAATATGAAATAGTGTTATCAACCAGTACAGGATTCATTGTTTGCAAAATATCATCCTTTGTGGTTGTTCTCATGCAAAACCTTTTTTTTTTTTTTTTTGACGGTTTAGTTATTAAATCAGCTTAATTATTTTCCACAGCAAGAAACGTTGTGGGGTTGAATCTCGGCTTGGGGCCTTTCTGTGTGGAGTTTGCATGTTCTCCCCGTGTCCGCGTGGGTTTCCTCCGGGTACTCCGGGTACTCCAGTTTCCCCCCACAGTCCAAGACATGCAGGTAGGCTAATTGGAGACTCTAAATTGCCCATAGGTATGAATGTGTGAGTGAATGGTGTGTGTGCCCTGCGATAGATTGGCGGCCTGTCCAGGGTGTATTCCTGCCTCGCCCAATGTACGCTGGGATAGGCTCCAACACCCCCTGCGACCCTGCTCAGGATAGGCGGGTATAGATACTGGATGGATGGATGGATTGCTGGACTCATAAAACTGATTGTGACAGAAAACAAGGAATTTTTTTAACCATGAAAACATAACCAAAAACCTTAACAATACCACTGATGTGCTATACCAGTGAGCTGTACTGTGCAGTGTTCGCTAATAAGAATATCACATTTAATGCAAGAATTCTGAAAATTTTTAGTTTACAATTACCTGTACTGTTCTCTGTGCCATTGAATGGCCAGCATAATGAGTGGACCCACGGCGAGTGTGTGTGTAGTAATAAGGCCAGGTGCGAAGCTGAGCTGCACGTTCCTGCTCTCATTACCGCAGGGCACAAGGCCCGCCATTTCCCTCTCTCTCATACGAGAAACTTTAATCATTTTTCCCCGTAATGAAAACCACTCAAAGTACAAAATTACCACTCAGCCGAAGATCACGAGAACAAAAAAACAAGAAGAGGACCCGTTTAATTTGGATAGATCAAAGTGGATATTACCCAGGATTAATCAGAGCTGGTAGTGCCCCGCCCAGAACAGGAGATGATTCGGAGGATAATTCCGCTATCAGGATGCAATTGAAAATAATTACCTTCCCTCTGGGCGAATTGGGGGCTGCTACAGATGGCGGTTGTTGGGGGGGGGGGGGGCGGGGAGGAGGGGCGGGTGGGGGAGAAGAGAAGGTGTGCATTGCCATCAAACTTACACAAAAGGCAAGAGTCATTCGGAGGTACCAGCACCTTGGAAATATTTCTCTGAGAGAAGAAAAGGACCCAAAAAAAAAGAAAAAAAGTTTTGCACAGCATGATATGGAAGACTCTTTTGACCCATACATGAAGTGACTCTCCTTGATTGACAGGCCACGTGGCTCGTAAAAACAATCTCTCAGATGCATTCTTCCCTGGTCTGACACGTGCGGTATATAATAATCACAGCTAAACTTCCTTTGGTTCCATTGGCTCACGGTCCTAAGAAGTGTGATGTCAGATCTCAGTTGATCAGTTCGGAAGGGGTGCGCTGTGTTTCGGTGGAATTCATTCCCTGCTGCTGCATCAGAACAAATCAAGCACACTTGTTGCCAGCGGCCACCCTACCCCTAGTTTGCCATCGGTTTTCGATAGTTCCAATTGTTGTCTGGCTTTGACAAATTCTAAATCTGCCAACCCTAAGTGCACTGTTCACCTTTGATGAGGTAATGAGAAGGTTTTGATGAGAAGGATATGTGGTGGTATGGCCACTGGCAGAGGTGATAACAATCCAAGGTACTGACCTTCCACGGTCATCAAAGGTTCAGAGGTCAGCTGGAACTCATCAGAGCTGAGGTGTCGTTCCTGTCCAAGTAATACATGAGACTGTCTCTCTCAGCCAGACCGGCTAATCATCCTCTCCACGGCTGACCGGCCACTCAGTCACTGGCGTCTGCCTTTTTATTCCTCTGAGAAGTTTGCCTCTTTAAAGCAGCTGGTTCTCTGTGGACCCGGTCGGGCCGAAACAAAGTTTAAATGAACTCTGCAATGAGAGGGCAGAGGAGAGAGCGGGGTCCAGACGACCTGTTAACACCGTGACCTCTGCTTTGGAGTGGGGGTGTCACGCTTCGGGGAGGGGGGGAAGGCGGATGGGGGAGGAGGCAGGGGGGAGGGGGGATGGGGGAGGAGGCAGGGCGGAGGGGGGATGGGGGAGGCGGCAGGGCAGAGGGGGGAGGGTGGAGTCTCCCTAATCCCGTATTCTCTGGGCAGTATCGCTTTATCAGTTTGTTTTGCGGGCGTCGTCATCCCAGTCGACGGCAGACGGTTCATCAGTCTATGCGTCTCATAACCCGTGCGTGTGACAGGGGTTTGTCATTGTTTTCCAGAGGGATCTCTGAATTAAACGTGTGGCACGAGCACGTTTGGGACGCAAACCTGTGACCCCCCGAGCGCATCGTTCTTATCGCCGATCCGCGCTGTCGCCTTCGCGGCGAAGCTCACTGACGGGGGGGGGGGGGGGGGGGGGGGCGGAAGAGAGCGCACCTCGCATTCCACCGTGATCCTCAATCAGTTTTAATTGCTTTCGGTTGTTTTGCATGATTGACAAGCCTGCCGATTTAAATGAGGATCAGTAATTAAACAGGAGCGTTTTCTTTTTCTTTTTTTGCTTGATTGCATCTAATGTGGTAGGCAGCTCGTATTAAAATATTTCAGTTTGATTGTACTATTACGGCTGTACTATGAAGGTTCAGAAAAATAATTTGGTGGAATGAGTTGGTGTGGGACCAGGTTTTTGATTGGTCTCACACCAACTCACAGACAACACAAACAACCACGCCCCCTTCTGTTGGAGGTGTGGCTGCCTGTGTGAACTCACACATCATGAGTTTGTGACCGTGGCCCCGCCCCCGCTGGGTGAGGTCGGTGCGCTCCACGCGTGAGCGGGTCCTTTCACGTTTCCTTCAAGTTCCACGTATTCGTTTCATTGTCGTTTCCCCAGGTCATGTGACCGTCTGATGTCTACCTTAGATAAACCGCCTTTCATCTACAAATCACAGCGCAGATCGTTCAGACTGTGAATAGCTTGACTCTGGGTGGGGAAAAAAAGTAAAATTGCAGCTCTAAAGCTGCACAGATTGGGTGCATCTTTGCAGATTTGACAGTGCTGAGCAGCGGGGGGTCTGTCTGGCTGCTAGCTCCCTTGCTGAGAAGGCCACTCTTCAACTGCTCTCAAATTCAATTGCAGTGATCCAATCAGACTCCGGCGCCCCTTCGACGGAGTTATTCAGTTCACTTGTTAACCGTTAATCATGTAATTGGTTAATGTATAAAAAATTTAATTGGGGGGGGATACGCTTGTATGTAATTAGGGTATAAGAAATGTTTCACGATGCAACGACTGTGAGAACTGGTTGGAATCTGAGTTCAGGGAGAAGGTATGTGGGCCCAGCTGGGAATGAACGGCGTTGTGGGTTTGTTTGTTTTTTGTTTTTCAGTTGTGCCCGCGAGGATCTGGTTCTGTTCAAAGGGCATTCTGCTGTTCCGTACGTCTCCGGGCCCAGAGCTGGTGAATGCAGCGACTGCGTCGAATGCAGCGACTGTGCAGCAGCGACTGTGCAGCAGCGACTGTGTCGAATGCAGCGACTGTGCAGCAGCGACTGTGTCGAATGCAGCGACTGTGCAGCAGCGACTGTGTCAAATGCAGCGACTGTGCAGCAGCGACTGTGTCAAATGCAGCGACTGTGCAGCAGCGACTGTGTCAAATGCAGCGACTGTGCAGCAGCGACTGTGTCAAATGCAGCGACTGTGCAGCAGCGACTGTGTCAAATGCAGCGACTGTGCAGCAGCGACTGTGTCGAATGCAGTTGCTCACTCACTCACTTCCCACTCACTCAAAACTTATTCTCACACTTACTCCCTCACTCAGTCGCTCACACACTCAGAAACATACAGTACTGTCTATCACTCCTACGCTCTCTCTCCCCTTCCTTCTCTCTCCTTCTCTCTCTTTCTCTCTCCCCCCACTCTCTCCATCTCTCTCCCTCCTCTCTCTCTTCCTCTCTCCTTCTCTCTCCCTCTCTTTCTCTCTCCCCCCTCTCTCTCTTTCTCTCTCTCTCTCTCACTCACTCACACAGGGTAAGGCCATGTAGCAGCTTTTGGTTTCTGTTGAAATCTCTATGGCTGTACACACCCTGACCCTTACACTGAAATATTTCACATTATTGCTAATATTTAACCCATTATATCACTGCTAAATCTTAGGCATGAGTGTGTTGTCCATGGCTGAAGGGCTTGACAAGTGCTTCCCGCCACCCTGCCCCCCCTACCCACCCCCCCCCCCCCCCCCCCCCGCCCCCACCCCCGCCATTGCCCCCTGCCACTTCTTACGTTAGCCTATCCTCATCTCATTCCACAGGCTGCCCTGGAAAACAAGACTGCAGTCTGTTCTGTCTGTGAGAGAGCTGTGTTTGTGCTCTGGAGTTTGTGTAAAGAGCAGAACAGCGCTCCATTGTGCGACGCTAAGCCCATGTGTGTGCTGGGGAAGGGACTCTGCTGTCCACTGCTGCCACCTGCTGGTTTTACCTGGTACTCCCATCCTGCATAATCTGTTGCGTCATTTCTATAGTGTGAAGAATGGGGACTTTAGCCCTCTCTCTCTCCAGTACTCTATGCGGACATACTCTCTCTTTCACACGCACACACACGTGCAGACACACAGATGCACACACACTCACACACACACACGCGCGTTTTTATAGTGGCATGACGTGTGGCACAGTCTGTAGGGCGACCATGTATGAGCCCCCCCCCCCCCCCCCCCCGCACCCGCACGGGCGGTGGAGTGACCCCCCTCGCCATGGCACCTTCCGAGCTGTGATCTCTTCTCTGTCCGTCACCCTCTCTGCTTTCTTCCTGTCTGGATGAAAAGGGAAAAAAGAAAATGAAAAGGAGGGTTGGATGTCTCGCTCGTCTTTAAAAAATAAATAAAACAAAAACAAACATATATTTTATAGCGTCCACACCCCGCGGCTGTCAGACCAGCTTTGTGTGAAGTGAAGAAGGAGATGTTTGCCTATGACAGCTCTCCTCCCGGCTGGGACAGAGCTCCCCATTGTGGGGGTGATTTACAGCGCTCCCTCCTGCTGAGAGCGGGGCGACGGGCACAGGGGCCGCTCTCGGGCAGGTACAGGACTTTCCGGGACACCGCCGCTCGGACGAGGGGGGGGGGGGTCTCAGGGTTAGCGCAGATTTGGGCAGACGTGCCTGGCAGAGGCACTCTGGTGAAACCGCTGAGTGCCCCTGTGTTTTGCCTCTGTGAGACTTTTTTTTTTTTTTTTGTCATTTTTGTTTTTGGTGCTGTTGTCACTTTGACTCCCTGCATTGTAAGTCTTCTGTGGGGTTATCCTGTGTCCCATTTACGGAAATACCTATTTTCTTCTCTCACCCCCCCCCCCCTCCCCCCCACCCCCTCCACCCTCTCTCTCTCTCTCTCTCTCTTCCTCCCTGGAACACAGACCCTAGGAAAACAAAGGTGGACTTGTTAGCGCGGGCGGGCTGGTGTGGTTCAGCGGCCGTGGTCGCGGCGCGAGGTGTGGAAGTGCGTGTCGCGCGGCGGCGAAGGTGTGGAAGTGCGGCAGCGAGCACAATCCGGCCATTGTTGGCGGCGACACCTGAACTCTCGGCAAACACGAAACCGATCGCCGCGGCGCGAGAGATAGTGTCTCTCTCGGGCCGAGAACATCCTTGGCACGAAATGGCTTCCTGCACAGCACCCCCCCTCCCCCCCCAGATCCCAGTTTCCCTTTGAACTTAAAATTTTTTTTTTTTACTGCACTTGTAGTCCTGTCCAAAATGCGTGAGCAATGGTTTTCCACACCTGGGCAACTCATTACCTGCCATCTCACCTGGACTCTGTTGAAATGCAGACGTGGGTTTTTGAGCGCTTCTGTGTTTGTCTCGGTGACACGCCCTTTTCTGCGGAAGCTCACTGCTCAGAGGTGACCTCGTGCTCGTGAGAAGGAGTAACTGGAGGTCATTGTCCCTTGCCCATTTACAGTACAGTCTGTGGGCATTTTGACGGTGACACAGTTTTTATTGTTTTGGCTCTGCTCTCCCGCACGTTGGATCGTGAAACGAAACACCGAATGTGAGGTTTTATTGCAGACAGCTTTAGTTTAAGGGTACTTACATCCATATCCAATGATCCATGTAGGAAGTACAGCCATTTTTATACTTACCGCCGCCCCCTCTTTAGAGGTCCAAAAGTAATCTGGCGAATGAACATGATCTTAAATGAAATCATCATATTTAGTACTTGATCGCAAATCCTTTGCATTCAATGGCTGGCTGGAATCAGTGATCCTTGGAAATCAAATGGAGTGTGCTGGAGTACAGAGTCAAAAAAATAAAATAAAAAATCACTGTCACTGTCCAAATACTTAGAGACTGCACATATAATAGATCCTAGTCAGCTGTCACAACTAAGGCTGGCAGCTTATTTGTACAACAGTCCCAGGCCCCAAAGCAGTTAAATGGAAGAACTAACTAATATCAATCAATTAAGCTGAGTGGGTAAATAGACTACGTAAAACAGAAAACTGGACAGAAACTGTTTTAAAGAAAATATAAATCAGACTGTGCAGAGGGGTCAAATTCAGGTCAGCACCGGATCAGCGTGGCTCAGTAAAATCTAATGGAACTACGTGAATGAAAGTCAGCGTGCGCAGGAATTCCCCTGGAACAGCATTGGGAAGCACTCACCTGAAGGTCGGGGATGGACTGTGAGCTTCCGATAGGAGGCAGTGAATTTATCCATGTGATAGTTGTCCTTTTTTATGATAGGCAGGCGTGACCGTTAAACGTGAATATCAGCCAGCACTGGCTTTCCAGGATTTATTTGAGGAAGGCAGAGTTGCAGAGGATTGCTCATCGTGACGGCCCTGGAGATATCAGGTCTCCCCCCCTCCCCCCCCCCCATGAAATTGGCGCTGTAGGCGGTTTCGCAACGGCGATGTTCTGCCCTGCGGCGTCGAGCGAGGATCAACAGCGCCCGCTGTGCCGCGTGGACGGCGCTCCCGCGATCAACGCGGCCTTTGTTCTCCCGAAGCGAAGGCCCGGCTCGAGCCCCCCCCCCCCCCCGGCGGGCTGATCCGCGCGGTCGCCTCGAATCGCGCGCACGTGCACGTGCACGCGCCGCGGTTTACGGGCTCGTGAAC